>NW_024465482.1:0-185426 GCF_017591425.1 Ochotona curzoniae
GTGGCCATCCTAGGTCATGTCAGAGGTGCAAAAGAGGTGGCAAGCACTGGCTGATTCTACCTGCTTGAGATACCTGCGGCAAGGAGGGTCAGGTGGCCTAGAGGAAAGGTGTCTCTCTCCAAGCAAGCCTATCCCTGCAACAGGGAACAAGGCAGGAATGCTAGGGGAAGTGTAGGTGCTGGGTGAGGGGGTCTGGTGTTGGAATGCAGGCAGAGTGTGGTGCATGAAAACTGGGGTCCATGTACTCTGGCCCAGGCAGCCTGGCTCCATCCAGGACAAGAGGTCATTGTGTCGGGTGGGGTGTGGGTGAAGGGAAGCAGAGACCAGCCCAGACTACCAAACGTGGCAGCAGCTGGTGGGCAAGAGGCTATCTGAAGAAGTAGGTGGCTGAATTGGCCTGGCCATAAAGCTGTGGGTCAGGCAGATGTGCTACAGGCACATTGGGGATGTAGACAGGGAGTGGGCACAGCCTAACAGCCTGGCCATGACCAGCACCAGCAGGTGGGCAGGGTGTACCTGCTGTGGTGTGCGTTGCTGTGGCAAAGACGATCTAGACCTAGAGTGGCCTGTGGGGTGACGGCGTGGCCTGAGAAGTGGCGCAGGGATGCCGGCAGAGCTGTCTTGGAGCAGGTGAGGGCAGCTGTGAGCACATGGGGCGCTGGCTGAGACCACCTGGCCCTGGTGCAGTGGGCTTGCGGGAAGGGGCATTCTAGAGACTCACTGTGGGCCAGCATAGCCCAGCTGGGCCTGGAAGGGTTGGCATGTAGGTAGGGGTTGCTGGGGATGACAGCAGAACCTCAAGAGCCTGGAGTGGCATGCGGGGCAAGTTGGCTACAGCAGCAAGTCGAACAGCTGGGCAGATGTCTGTGGTCTTGGGTCCTGGGCCTGGAGAAGTGGGAAGTATAAAGTTATAGGGGTCATCAGACTAGTCATTTTGGCTCTGGAGAAGGTGCCAAGCTGGCAAAGGGAGTGGCGGCACCGTTCATGCTGGGCAGGCCCTGGAGTGGCCATCCTGGGTCAGGTCAGAGGTGCAAAAGAGGTGGCAAGCTCTGGCTGATTCTACCTGCTCTTGAGATACCTGTGGCAAGGAGGGTCAGGTGGCCTAGAGGAAAGGTGTCTCTCTCCAATCAAGCCTGTCCCTGCAACAGGGGACAAGGCAGGACTGCTAGGGGAAGTGTAGGTGCTGGGTGAGGGGGTCTGGTGTTGGAATGCAGGCAGAGTGTGGTGCATGAAGGCTGGGGTCCAAGTACTCTGGCCCAGGAGGCCTGGCTCCATGCAGGACAAGAAGTCATTGTATCGGGTGGGTGCAGGCGAGGCAGAGACCAGCCCAGGCTAATGAGCGTGGCAGCAGCTGGTGGGCAAGAGGCTGTCTGAAGAAGTAGGTGGACGAACTGGCTTGACCATAAAGCTGTGGACCAGACAGGTGTGTTACAGGCACACCGGGGATGTAGACAGGGGGTGAGCGCAGCCTAACAGCCTGGCCATGACCAGTGCCAGCAGGTTGGCAGGGTGTACCTGCTGTGGTGCTGGTTACTGTAGCAAAGACAATCTAGCCCTAGAGCGGCCTGTGGGGTGACAGGATGGCCTGAGAAATGGCACAGGGCATGCTGGCAAACCTGTCTTGCAGCAAGTGAGGGCAGCTGTGAGCACATGGGGCACTGGCTGAGACCGGCTAGCCCTGGTGCAGTGGGCTTGTGGGAAGGAGCATTCTAGAGACTCACTGTGGGCCAGCATAGCCCAGCTGGGCCTGGAAGGATTGGCAAGTAGGTAAGGATTGCTGGGGATGCCAGCATAACCTCAAGATCCTGGAGTGGCATCCGGGGCAGGCTGGCTACTGATGCAACTAGCAGCGGATCAGCCATGAATTGAGCAAACTAGAAATCAAAGCACCAGGACATGACAATGATCTCTGAAGCAGCCTGCTTACACTTCACAGGGAGACCCACACTCAGCAGCTTCCTCAGGTTCCCATGCTTTTGCCCCTTTTAAGATGCTATCTAGGAGGCCCATGTCAGTATTCTAGCAGCTAAAATCCTCCCTTTGTATGGGCCAGGATACCATCTAGGTGCTGGTTTTACTCACGGCGACTCTGCTTCCCATTCAACTACGTACTTCTGGCCTGGCAAAGCAGTGAAGGACACCTGAAAACCTTGGGAACCTGCATCCATGTCGGAGACCCAGAAAAGGATCTAGGCTCCGAGCTTTAGATCTCAGGTCTATGCAGTCACATGGCGAATGAATCAATGAACAGAAGACCTTCCTCTCTGTCTCTCCTCTCTGTGTATCTGCTTTCCAAATAAAAATAAAATGAAACTTTAAAAAGGACAATTCTCCCAGACATTGAGCACAAGTGACACTAACTTTCTATTAAACAAGTCAAATGCACTCACAACTTTTTGTACCCTTTAGCCACCAGAATTAGACCACTGCAAACATTCCCTAAAATAACTTATGAAAACAGTCACAAACACACTCACAAACTGATAAGTGCTCTAGGCCACCAAAATTTTACCTTCACAAAGATTCATTGTTGGTGCAAATTAGCCTCAGACTAAACCAGCTTGTGGATGCAAAATGAAATTGCTGTGTATCCCAAGCTCACGGCCCTAGGATGTACCTGGGCCTTTGCCAAGGTTTTACTCCCTAGGTAGCCAAGGCTGAGAGAACCAAGAGTGCATCAATCATTTCTTTAGATGATATGAATATGTCACCAAGGAATGGAACTCTGGATGGGTAAAGAAAATATTAATGCTCCAAAGGGTTAGCTATATAAACCAGATGAAACACCAAGGATGCCCTCCAGTTTTAGGGCATCAGCTGCTACTCTGAATGGTAATACCATCCAATCTACTGATACCTTTCAGGGGAATGAGTGAGAAAGAGGATAAGACAGCCACACTTTTTTGTTACAAGTGTTTTGAAACTCAGACAAACAAAAAGAGTGTAGTGAGGACCATGAAAATGTATGAATGGGGAAACAAAAGTTGAAGAATGTCTAACAGATAATTTAGTCTTTTTCTTATTGAAAGGCAGACTTTTTCATCCACTCACTCACTTCCCATATGCCTGCAACAGCCACAAGACCAAAAATAAGTCAAATAATTTGCACAATGGTCTGCTCCCAAGACACTGTCTGCTGCCTCCCAGCCTGGGCAGTAGCTGCACACTGCATTTGCACAGAAAGGAAACCCAGGCATTCTGATGTAGACACAGTAGACCAATGTCATCTTACCCACTGTCACACACACCCACACAGGGCAGGGATGCCTTCCTGTGCTGTGTCAGGTGGCCATTCACTGCTTTTCTCCCACACCTACTATTAACAGTAAACAGTTCTTCAAGAGAGCTAATGCTTATTTTGTGACACAGAAAAAAAGAAAGAAGGAAAGAAAGAAAGAAAGAAAGAAAGAAAGAAAGAAAGAAAGAAAGAAAGAAAGAAAGAAAGAAAGAAAGAAAAAGACGACATTGTGAATAGTATCTTAGAGGAAATAGCGTCTCCTGTTGTGGATTTTTCAGGGCAGAGAGCAGCACTTGGCATTGAGGCAAGAGTTCTGCACATTCAGAGATTTATTTCCTGCCTTAATGCTCTCTGCTGAACCTGACTTATTCCCTCTACAACTCATGGGGACATTGAATCCCAATTGGGAGAACTTAAGGGAATGGGTGACAACATACCTGAAGCCATCAGGATAAATCAGTAGTGCTGCCTTCACAGCTCCTTCCTCAGGTTCTTCTAGAGAAGCCCCTTTGTGTGAGTCCCCGTGCACTCCCTTGGCTTGTCTACAAGGTAGCTGTGCCACCCCAGGCCTCTGCCAAGCACAACGCCAGCACCACATGCTGGCTGCCCCTCAACCTTGCAGCAAAACTCTGAGGAAAACAAGGCTGTTTGTTCTAACTGCTGGAGTCTGTGCTGGTCTGGTGTCAGCAACAAGAAAACTGCCCCAGACCCTTAGGAGGAGCTTCACTGAGGACTGGAGACACTGCTTCTCAACTCAAAATATACTCTTACATAAATAAAATAGAAATCCTGCCCAACACGAAGTCAAACCATCCCAGGGCTCCCCCCCTCCTCACTGCACAATGGTTTGCACTGTGAGTCCTAGTGTTCAAGGTCAGTGCTGCAGAGTGAGGACCCCAAGGCTCCCCTCCTGGCCCCGCCCGCCCCGCGGCCTCAGGAGATGCTCTCACACACTCACCCTTCCCAGCTTCTCACCAGTCGGGGGTCCTGCACAGGCTCCTGTGGGGAGGGAGTTCACAGGGCAGCACTGGCTCAGCCACCTGCACCTCTCCACCAGCACAACCAGCAATGTGGCTATGGTGGCGCCCACAACAACCTCCTGCCTGCTGCCACAGGGCTTCCTGGGCGCGCCTGATTGGACCGCTCCCACATACCTGAGCACATCACAATGCGCAGCCAATCAGAATCACAAAGGGTGGAGTGGCAGTCAGGTAGAATTCTGGAGGGAGGGGGAGTGAGGGGCGGAGCTTCACCTCAGGCAGGAAGTGGCCTCCTCTCTTGCAGCTTGAGCCTTCCAACAGCAGGGGCCGCTGTCGCCTCTCACATCAGTCCACCTCCTGGCCTCTCCTTCCTTCTCAGTTTAATGTTACAGCTTGGATACTGATAAATACAAGAGTCTGTAGATACACCTCACTGAATGCTCATCACATTCTGGAACTTTCTTAGTTATACAGGCATTTTTTTTTTCATTAGTTGATTTGAATTTTTGACTTTCAAACTGAGGGCCTGGCGGGACTGTGTAGTGGTTAAGGTCCGTGCCTTGCATACACAGGGATCCCATATGGGCGCTGGTTCTAGCCCTGGTGGCCCAGCTTCCTACTCATCTCCCTGCTTGTGGCCTGGGAAAGCAGTCGAGGACGGCCCAAAGCCTTGGGAACCTGCACCTGCGTGTGTGACCTGGAAGAGGCTCCTGGCTTCGTATTGGCTCAGCTCCAGTTGTTGCGGCCGTTTGTGGACTGAATCATTGGACAGAAGATCTTCCTCTCTGTCTTTCCTCTTTGTGTATCCAGCTATCCAATAGAAATGAATAAATCTTTTAAAAAATGCAGAACTGAAGAATATTAGAAAGTATAATGTCTTCAATCTCATTTCTCCTACTTATGCTCATTTCCTGCTCTGTATTTTTTTTATTCTCATCTCTTTTCTTTTAAAGATTTTTTTTTTTTATTATAAAGTCAGATATACAGAGAGGAGGAGAGACAGAGAGATCTTCTGTCCAATGATTCACTCTCCAAGTGACCACAACGGCATGAGCTGCGCCGATCCGGGGCTGGGCCAGGAACCTCTTCCAGGTCTCCCATATGGGGTCAGGGTTTGGGTTCCCAAGGTGATACAGAGGGGAGGAGAAACAGAGAGGTAGCTCTTCTTTCCAGTGATTCACTCTCCAAGTGGCCACCTTGGCTGGACCTGTGCCAGTCTGAAGCCAGGAGCCCAGAGCCTTTCCCATCTCCAAATCGATATTGGGTCTCAAGGCTTTAGGCCATCCTCAACAGCTTCCCAGCAACAAGCAGGGCGATGGATGGGAAGCAGGGTTGCTGGGATGAGAGTTGGTGCTCATATGGAATCCCATTGTGTACCAGTCAAGGACCCAGGCCACTAGGCTATTGCCCTGGGCCCTGTTTTAAAACATCCTATTCCTAGGTATTTCAGAAAATCTTCTCATGATCTCGTGGAAGATTACCTGTTTTATAAAGAATTGTGCTAATATTCCTGAAATTGAATATTTATATGGCATTTCTTTTTTAATGACTTTCACTACTTTAATTTGGGACTTAGTTATTTATTGGAAAGACAGATTTACATAGAGAACGAAAGACAGAGAGAAAAGGCTTGAATCTTCTTGTTCCCTTCACAAGTGGACACAATAGCCAGAACCGAGTTGAGCTGAAGCCAGGAGCCTCATCCAGGTATTCCATGTGTGTGCAGGGTCCCAAGGCTTTGGGCCGCCATCTACTGCGTTCCCAGCCCTCAGCAGGGACCTAGTTGGGCAGTGGAGCGTCTAGGGCATGAACTTGTGCACATATTGGATCCCAGCAATGCAAGCAAAGGATTTAGCCACTGAGACATCATGTCAGACCCCTATTTTTTGATAATTTTGTTGATGGATTACCACAATGGCTGGTTTTCAGTATATTCAAGGAAACACAACTTGAGATTATACATGGATCCGCACCTACTGTGCTGGTTCATGTGGCATGTTCTGTATTTCTTCCTGTGTTTTACAAACTTATACAAGCCTTGTCTGCCTACTCATGTCTCAAACCGTATATGCCTGTAGCTAGGCCTGGATTTGTATATCTCAGTTCTTGTTTCAGGGGCTATAGGTTATCTGCTTTTCAACACCTCAGAGGAATGCAACCTGTGTTCATCCTTGCATGTTGTCATTATAGAAATCTATCATTTATGCCTGGTACAGTAGCCTAGTGGCTAAAAGTCCCTGCCTTACACTAGCAAGGATGCCATCTGAGCAATTCTTCCTGTCTTGGTGGCCCCATTTCCCATCAGCTCTCTGGTTGTGGCCTGGAGAAACAGTGTATAGTGGTACAAAGCCTTGGAAACCTTAGCAGCACTGGAAACATGGAAGAAGTTCTTGGCTCTTAGGTTAGGATCAGGTCAGCTATGGCCATTGCAGCCACTTGAGTATTCATTGTTCCTACGCCATAAGCCAGCTGCCTGTAAAGCAATATTATACAATCTTATCAACAATCAATATTTCCCTCCACCCTCTCCCCTCTATTTAAATCACACTGTGCTCCACCTACTTCTCACATCTCACTCCTTCCTTCACCCTCCTCTGTCTGAAGTTCCCTAGCTAGCTTTCCTCACTGAGAATCTGAGCGGCCACAACCACTTCTCCCCCTCCTCCTCCCTCTTCCTCTGCTTCAAACTGCACTTTTTCAAAGGTT
This sequence comes from Ochotona curzoniae, assembly GCF_017591425.1. Lineage (NCBI taxonomy): Eukaryota > Metazoa > Chordata > Mammalia > Lagomorpha > Ochotonidae > Ochotona > Ochotona curzoniae. Next base: position 6,925 of record NW_024465482.1, read on the forward strand.
TAAGCTTTTTCATTTCTCTTTTGTATAAATCATCCAACCCAGCCCTAATCCAGAGGGATGCAGTACAGGACAAGCTAAGTAACATCTACTTAGAAACCAAACCAGGGCCTGGTGGTGTGGCCTAGCTGCTAAAGTTCTCGCCTTGAACGCCCCCGGATCCCATATGGGTGCTGGTTCTAATCCCAGCGGCCCCGCTTCCCATCCAGCTCTCTGCTTGTGGCCTGGGAAATCAGTGGAGGACTGCCCAAAGCTTTGGGACCCTGCACCCGCGTGGGAGACCCTAAAGAGGTTCTTGGTTTGCGGCTTCAAATCGGCACAGCACCCGCCGTTGCGGCTAACTTGGGAAGTGAATCTTCAGAACCAAGATATTCCTCTCTGTCTCTCCTCCACTCTGTATATCTGACTTTGTAATAAAAATGAATAAATCTTAAAAAAAAAAAAAGAAAAGAAAGACACCAAACCAACCCAAACAATTACTTGCCAAGCTTGTTCAGTATCTTGCTATAAGAGCTCTCCACGGATGCTCATTTATCATCACATAGAACCTGAGAGGGGGTGGAATTGCATAGTTTTGTAAGCCCTCCCCTCACAATCCCCCATAAAGGCCCACGATATGGAGGAGCTCAATCTTTTGGTCCTGTGCTTCCCTCACTCTTGCACTCCAACTCTGGGCCTCCCTAGTACCTGCTTGCTTTGTGGCTTCCCATGGAAAAAATCCAAAAACAGGTAGTCCTTGGGCATGGCCTCTGCATGTCTGTATTCCTCACGCTCTGTTCACAGCCCAAGGCATATAATCAGTAAGTGGCAATGCGAGATGAAATTCCACTATTAAAATTTCATTTTAATCCCATCTTTACACTACTTTCTAAACACTGAAGGCATGAAAACAGTCACATCAGACAAACAGGCACCCCCAACACACACACAGCTTTTTGAAGCAACATCCAGACTGCAAAGACCAAGAGTTCAAACAACAAGGTGAAGTTCAAAGTACATTTGGTGGCAAGAGAACAACTGCTGGGTGGGAGAACCTGGAGGTGCTCCTGGCTCCTGGCCTTGGATCAGCTCAGCTCTGGCTGTTGCATTTTGCTGTCACTTGGGGAGAAAGCCAGGGAATGAAAGATTTTTCTTTCTATCTGTCCTCTGCTTGTAAATCTGGCTTTACAACAAAAACAAATCTTTAAAATAACAACCACCTGCGATGTCACTGGGATTCTCTCCTAACACACACACTGCATCATTCTCTCTGCTCTATAACTATCTATCAATCTGTGTATCTATGTATCTATCTATCTTTCTATATTTAGATAAGTCTATGAAGAGATAAGTCTGCCTTTACAATAAAAATAAATAAATCTAATGAGCAAAAACCAACAAATGTACAGAAATAAATTAATTAAATGAAATTAAGGGCAATCATAACACTAATTTAAAATCATATCCTCCTCAGAGATGGTTTTTGCCTTTTGGGCAAATTACAACATCCTTCCAACTGCTAAGGACAGAAATGTGTCTCACAATGTTTTGTATCAGAAAGGGTAGACCACCAATATGACTCTACTCTAAGACACTTCTTTTAACAAGCTAATTAGCTGGTCTGGTGTGGTATCTTAGTCGTTAAATTGTTTGCCTTGCATGGGCTGGGGTATCATGTGGGTGCCAGATATTGTCATGGTTATTGACTTTCCTTTGAGCTCCCAGCTTGTGGCCTGGGAAAGCAGTAGAGGATGGTCCTGTGCTTTGGGACCCTGCAACTGCAAGGAAGATCTGGAAGAAGCTCTGGGTCCTGCCTTCAGAATGGCTCAAGTTTGGCCGCTGCAACCACTTGGGGGTGTGACCCAGCAGCTAAAAGATCTTTTACTCTGCTCTCCTCTCTGGAAATCTGTCTTGCCGATTAAAAAAAATATATATTAAGAAAAAAAAAAAGTCGATTAGCAGCAAGTAATACCCTGCCTGTGACATCCTGTTGCAAATTGACTTGGTTTCCTTTAGAAAAGAATGCAGAGGAACAAAGAAAACACAATGTGAGGGTATAGAAAGATGGAGGCTGTGAGTTGGCCAGGGAGAGACACCTCAGAAGAAACCAAGCCTATTATCATCTTGCTCTTAAATCTTTGATCATTAGAACCATAAGATGGGTGTCTTGCTTCCTCCACCTTTGAACTGAAACCAAGGCAGTGGGTTTGTGGGGCCTGCGCAAGCAGGCTTGCAGAGTGACAGGGGGTGGCACCAGTGAGAGCATTAAAGGTCCTAGGAGATCATGACCATGCAGGCAAAACAATCCTGGGGATTTTCTAATGCACTTGGTCCCAGGAGCTGTGGAGGAGGGGAGGAGAGAGCCCTAGCTTAGCTTGCTGGCATGGTCTGCTGGTGGACTGGGTCTGGAGAACTTTGAGTGGGCTTGGATCTTGGTTTAGTGGAGGGGCAAGGTGCCAGTCCAGCACACATGACAGAAGCTTGGGACCCATCTGAGTGGACAGACTTTCAGTCAGCACACCACTCCACTGTTAGACTGGGCTTCAGAAGCCTAGGCTGTGGAACCCATGCACTCCCAGGTGCAGGGACTGTGGATTGCTCAGGGAAGGGGGAATGGGGATGTGAGAGGCAGGACCACTGAAGGAGTATGTTGCAGGTGAGGAATGACTGCTGAGGGACTTCTGCTGACAAAACAACTGTACTTGCAGGTCAATGAGGGGGCTAATACCTAGTGGTTTGGAGAGGCCAATGGAGGATCTTTCCGGGTTAGACTAAGGCACCCACCAATATGGGAGACCTGAGCTGGGCTGGTTAGCATGGACTGCCACCAACCACCATCCATTGGTGCGCAGTAAAGGTAGGGCTTGAAGGCCTGCTGGCAGGGAAAGGTCACACTACTGCCAGTGAGGTTTTTAGAAGGGGCAGATTATATTAGGCTGGGCCATGACACTGACAAGCATGCAAAAGAGCCAAGTCTGGGGACAGATCCTGTGGAGAATATGTGGTAGCAACTGCAATTTCCACTGCTTTGCTCAAGAGCTAGGAGCTGTAAAGGGCTGAGCTACACATGACCATGGAACCATCTGCCACTCATGGATACTGGGATTGGGAACGGAACACACTGGTCCAGGCTCCAGCACACAGCAGACTGCTGCACACAATGCATACAGGAATCATGGTCAGGGCAGACCAAGAATGGGTTATTGGGTATCGCTCTGATTGGGATGCAGTTCCCAACCAGTTCACGTGAGGGCCGAGTGCAAGGTGGGCATGGTTGGGCTCCACCACAGCATCCATTGGTTTTGTATAACAGAACAGACTGGAGACAAAACTGATCCAGCAACTGCAACCACCAGTCTATGCACAGGCTCATGTGGTGACATACTGAACTGGACCCTGGACTGGCAAGTGCACACAACAGTCAAGTCTGGGATCACCTCAGATAAAATTTCATTAGGGATCATTCAACTGAACTGATGTACTCAGAACTCCATCCATGGAGAGAGACGTGAGATCTCTGCTCTGAGCTTGAAGTGCCTGTGTCAGAAATGGTTCTCTACAGTTGCTGAAGATGGAGCAGAGGACAGCATGCTCTCATGCATATGGGGGACATGGCAGTTCATTGTGCCTGCAGAGGACATGCATTATCACAGCAGAGGAAGGAGGGCAGAACAAATTGGACAACTACCCCAGCCAGGTATTTACACCAAAGATCTGAATGAATGCAGATTTTAATATAGACTATGCCAAGCAACATAACTGGGAAGGATTTCTTATGGAAACCATTTGAACAGAACCCTCAGAGCATGCTCCACAGCGGGGACCCTGGAAAATAAGATGACCCATGGCTCTATTGTGAGGATTCTGGCAGTGGCTTCTCTCCTTCTTTCCCCCTCCCCCAGACACAGGAAGAATAAAATTTGGAAACAATGGTTTCATCCACTTTCTCACAACTCTCCATCCTTCCTAGCTGAATTGCTTTGCTATCCACATGTGCATGCATGCTCCCTTCTCAACTGTACACATCATCAAAATAACATGTAAGAAAGAACCATAAGAAATTAATTCTTTGATTCAAAATATACACTCTATAGTATGCTTTTATAGCAAACAACCAAAACCCACTCTTCAACTACACTTCCTATTGCCAATGCGAAAGAACCAACTGTCATCAGAGAAATATAGAAATCTAAAGTTTTCACTTTACATAGCCAACTCCTAAACAATAACAACAAAAATATCAACTAACCTAAGTACTAGTCTGCAAGTCCCAGAAAAACAAGCCAAGTCTAGGAGTAGAAAAAGGAAATTCAAAATATAGATTAATGAAGAAATGAATAAACTATACCAAGCAATACTGAAGATAAAACAAACATTCATTTTTCTTAAAAGAAAAAAAAATCAATAAATCTTTACAGAGATTAAGAAAGAGTAGGCTCAAGTACATAACATTAAAAAGAACATATTAAAACTGCTATCACAGAAGTACAGTGGATCAGGGCTGTCTGTGGCAAAGTGGGTTCTGCCACTGCTTGTGAAATGAGCTTCCCACATAGAGCCACCTTAAGTCCTGGCTGCTGTATTTCTTTTCTTCTTTTATTTTTTTTTAAATGATTTTTTTATTTTTATTATTTTTTCATTGGAAAGGCGGATATACAGAGAGGAGAGACAGAGAGGAAGATCTTCCGTCCAATGATTCACTCCCCAAGTGAGCGCAATGGGCCGATACTATGCCGACCCAAAGACAGGAGACTCTTCCAGGTCTCCCACACGGGTGCAGGTTCCCAAAGCTTTGGGCCGTCCTCGACTGCTTTCCCAGGCCACAGGCAGGGAGCTGGAAGGGAAGCGGGGCTGCCGGGATTAGAACCGGCGCCCATATGGGATCCCAGGCGTGCAAGGTGAGGACCTTTAACCACTTGCGCCACCGCGCCGGGCCCTTCTCCTTTTATTTTATTGTTTTGTTTGTTTGTTTGTTTCTTTGTTTTTTCTTGAAAGTGGGTAAGACTATTATTTCCACATTCTTATTGTCTGTATCTAGGGTAAATGGGGAGATAAAGGGAGAAGCCCCACCCAGCCTCACACCCACCCTAGGTCCCTGATGTGGGGCATGCTCCAAGGGTCTTGCTCAAGTGGTTTTGATAGTTCAACAGTTATGAATTGCTGCCAATCTCGCCATTCCAAGCACGAAGAAATAGCTGCAAAATACACAGATTGACATAGTCCACCTTAGAGTCTCTGTTTGCCCAGGTTTTCACTGCCAACATATGGCTGGGGTAGTGGATTGATTTGTTCTGTCCTCTGTTGTGGTGCCAGGTACCTTCTGCAGGTTCCAATAGACTGCCATGTCCTCCATGTATGCATGGTTATACACTCCACTGCTCCGTCTGAGCCTCTGAGGAGGCTAGGCTCTGGCACATGCACTCATGGCATGCCATGGAACCTGCACTTTTCTTCATGGGTAGGGTTCTGATTCTGGCAGTTCAAATGGGGATATCACAAAAGAAACTTTGTCTGAGGTGATCCTGGACCAGATTCTTGTGTATACTTGCAAATACAAGGCCTAGTACAGCCCCTCACCCCAATCAGCTGGTGGTTGCAGTTGCTGGGTCGGTTCTGTTTCCAGTCTGATCTTCCACTGGAACCAGTAGGTGTTGCAGTCCAGCCTGGTTCTACCAAGCACAGAGGACAGAGACTCTAAGGTGGACTATGTCAATCTGTGGATTCTACACTCACCACTCACATAAACCAGTAGGAGGTGCAGCCTAGTCAGAGCGACCCACAATAACCCCCACCAGGCCCGCCCCCTGACCTGTTCCATTACTTGCCAGTACATACAGCAGACTAGTCAGTCTGTCCCACAATCCATTCAGCTCTCATACATGTCAATGAGCACTGAAGCCTAATTCAACCTAACCAGGTCCACTATCCAGCCCACACTCATGCTGCTGGGTGCCATTCTGTCCAGCCACCCCTGCCCCAGTCCTGGTTTTCATGCTCTCCAGTGAGAGTAGTAACAGGGAGGTGCCCACTATATTCCTCCTAGGCCACTCCCACTCCCAGATCATGCACTTTCCAGATGGTTCTGAAATTTAACTTGACAGATTAGCCACCAGTGCCAGCATCTGCTATCTGATGCTGCCGCAAATCACAACCAATTTATTTACTTTTATTGGAAAGTCAGCTACACAGAAAGGAGGAGAGACAGGAGGATAACCTTCCATCTGCTGATTCACTCCCCAAGTGGACACAATGGCCTGAGCTGAGCTGATTTCAAGCCAGGAGGCCAGAGCTGCTTGCAGGTCTCCCACACAGGATGGCATGGGGCCATCCACCACTGCTTTCCCATGCCACAAGCAGGGAGCTGGATGGGATGTGCGGCTGCTTGGGTTAGAACTGTCACCCATATGAAATCCTGCCACATGTATGGCAAGGACTTTACCCACTAGGCTACTGAACCAGGCCCAGCTCTTTACTTCTGATCAGTTTCCTATTGCTGCACACAGGAATGCTGAGGATGTCCCAAGTGCTTGAGTCCCTGCACTGATGTGGGAGAACTGAAGAAGCTACTGACTGTGGCTTCAACCTGGTCCTGATTCAGCCATTGTGGTCACTTGGAGAGGGATAAAGCAGATGGAGATCTCGCATTCTAACTCTCCCTCTTTCTCTATAACTCTGCCTTCCATACTGATAACATTGAGCTTAACTGGGAAAAAGAAAAAAAGAAATACAATGGATCACTAGGGATTACCAACATTAATTATAAACAAATAAGTTGTTCATCATTTCTGGCTACTTTTGATTTGCCTACCAAAGTGAATCAGAAAGACACTAACAACCTGACAAAACCAACAGTAACAATGAATCAGGAATAAAATATTCTCAAACCAAATGTCATCCCCAGGTGTTTTCCTCCCTAAATTATGCAAAATTAACACTAAATTTCCCAGAATTGTTATATCAAATGGAAAGGGGAAAAACAGTACCAAATTTATGCTGAGACTAACAATACGTAGATTCCTAAACTAGACTGAATCAGCAGTAGGAAGATCTTCACCTATGTCTGTTTAAAACAGAAAAAACACAATGCAGTAATAATGCAATGTCCATTGCTGTACAATTGGTTTTCCGTACATTTGTTTTTAATGCTTCTTCTGAAATACTTTTTCATACACCAGTTTAAAAAAAATCATTAATAAAACATAAATCAGTATTACCTGGGCCCGGTGCAGTAGCCTAGTCACTAAAGTCCCCAACTTGGACAAGCCAGATTCCCATAGGGTCACCAGTTTTAACCCTGGCAGCCCTGCTTCTCATCCTGCTCCCTGCTTGTGACCTGGAAAAGCAGTCGAGGATGGCCCAAAGCCTTGGGACCCTGCACCCACATGGGAGACCTGGAAGAGGCTTCAGGCCATGGGTTTCATTTAGGCGCAGTTCTGAGTGTTGCAGCCACTTGGGGAAGTGAATCAACAGAAAGAAAATCTAGCCTCTCTGTCTCTCCTCCTCTTTGTATATCTGTATATATCTGACTTTCCAATAAAAATAAAATAAATCTTAAAAAAACCACATAGACCAGTATACCTGATAAAAACAGATGTGAAATTATCATCATAGTATATGTAAGATAAATGCAACAACACATCAGTAAACTCACACAGAGTAGCAAGGTGCACCTAAACTGAGGATGTAGAAAATGGTCCAATAAAGGCAAATCAGCAAACCAAATATTTCACATAAACAGGATGGAGGACAAGCATCATTAAAATCATCTTACAGAAAGCACTCAATGAAATTCTACACTTTTTGGTAATAATTTCCATATATGTAAGTTGACCAAACCTACAAATATATAAATTTAGCCCAATATACTTCAGTTGCAGTACACAGAAATAGTCCTTAATGAAACAGATGTACATGTGACAGATCTACAGCCATCACACAACTGAATGCCAAAAAGGCAAAACACATTTCCTGTAACATGTAAACAAATTAGAATGACTGTTTTTATTGATATGTAATTTAATATTCACACACATAAAGAAGGAAACAAAAGAAAAGATACAGGAAACATAAATGAAGATACTCAGTTCCGTTTGATTCTAGATTTCATGTGTTTCCCCTGATTTTATTAATAGTGAAATCTAATAGATGCCAAAAGATGCCATTCAGCCATAAAAAAGACTAAATTCTTATTTGCAACAAAATAGATAAAACTGGATATATAGAAATAAGGCAAATGCTGAAAAAAAATCTAACATGTTATTCTATGCAAATATACATATTCTATGTAAATATGTAAATGCAGCTGCAAACATAGAATAGTGATTATTACAGACTGAGAAGAGTGAGGCCTGGGGAAAGGAAGGAGGTAGAACAGGTAGCAAAGAAAGTGAGACAGAAGGAACAAGATCCAGTGTCCCATCCCAGTGTGTGGTGACTACAGTTCACAATAGGATAAGCTTATGCAGGGAACTGGAAGGGAGCATGCTGTGTGCTGTAAAAACCAAGATACATGGAAGAAAGCCTGGGCAGCTGGTTACTCAGTTTATGCTGCATATATACTCAAACACTGCACTGTACCTTGCAATAGTATTCAAGTCCATGTTGATCAAAATTCTGTAGAAGTTTTAAAATCAGAATCATCCCTTAACACTAACAACAATCTATTTAGAAGAAATTTAACAGTCCCCCACCTACAGTGTATAAAATGGGCTTAATTTTTTCTTTAATTTGAGAAAATTACAGAGCAAGTGTCAAAGCCAGACACACTGAGATTCGCTCTACTTGTTTACTCCCCATGTGGACACAAGAGGCAGCAAGGTCCAGGCCAAAACCAGGAGCCTGAACTCCATTCTGGTCCTCCACAGGGGTGCAGGCATCCAAGGAACTGGGACATTTTCTGCTATCTCTTAAGCACATTAGCAGAGGAGTAGATCAGAAGGTGAACATCACAAACTTTAACCGGTCCTTATAAGAAACGCTGGCATAGCATGCAGCAGTGTAACTCCTGGCTTCAGATTGCTTCAACTCAGATTGCTTCCTGTAGCTCCTGGCTTCACATTGCTTCAACTCTGGCTGAAGCATTTGGATCCCACTTGGGGAGTGAAATAGTGAAAGGAAGATCTTTCTGTCTCTCCTTCTCTCTGTAAATCTGACTTCCCTATACAAATAAATAAATCATTAAAATTTGTTTTGCATTATTTGCAAACATTCATTGCAGACATTAGGGAAACTACCCAAACAAAAATTTAGGAGACACATATCCTTGGTATCTTAATAAAGGACAGAAAATTGGTTCCGGCATGGTGGCCTAGCAGCTAAAGTCCTCACCTTGAATGCAGCGGGATCCCATATGGGTACTGGTTCTAATCCCGGTATCCCTGCTTCCCATCCAGCTCCCTGATTGTGGCCGGGGAAAGCTGTAAAGGATGGCTCAAACCCTTGGGATGCTGCAGCAGTATGGAAGACCTGGAGGAATCTCCTGACACTTGGTTTCGAATCAGTGCAGTACCAGCCATTGTGGTCACTTGGGGAGTGAATCAGCAGGATGGAAGATCTTCCTCTCTGTCTTTCCTCCTCTCTGTATATCTGACTTGGCAAAATAAATAAATAAATAAATAAATAACAGAAAATGCAATCCTATAACATATTCAGGTAAAATGAGGAGGTGTGGGCATCTAGTAGAGTGGATGACAAACTGCTTGGAGACGCTCACGCTACACTGGACTTCCGGTGTCTGTGTTACTGCTCCACAACCAATTCCATCTTGCTGCTAACGCACTCCCTGGAAGTGGACAGAGAATTTCTCAAGTATGTGAGTCTTTGCAACTGCTATCATGAACATAGACTTAGTTCCTGGCTCCTGTTTCGGCCCTGACCTTGTTACAATCTCAGAGGGAATTAAGGAGTTAACCAGCAGATGGTAGATCACCCTGTCTCAAGGACTTTTGTAAATGAAAGACTTGAATAAAGATGGTGAGAGGAAGAAAAAATTAGAGAGCAAGAATTGGCACAGATGTCTGGTACAGCTTTTTACAAACAATTTTGAGGACCACATGCTTCTTCCCAGTGATTCTAAATACAGCATCACATTATATGAAGGAAAATCTGAGAACAGCAAGGGAAGGTACACACCGACTGGCAGTAATCAGGACAAGTTAATGCTACAGTATCAGTGCCCAGCCAGTGGGAACTGCTACTTAGCAATGTGATCAGAGATCTCAGTTAACACTACATGAAGAAAATAAAGTCAAACCAAGTCCTAGAGAAACACAAAATAAGTATACATGGAGGAAATATTAGAGTGAAATCCTTCTACCCTACCCATACTAAATACACCATCAGAATGTATCCACTAATTATAACCTAAGAATATTGTCCCATATGTGAATTAGCATATGAGAAATAAAAAGCACGCAAAATCTGTCATCACATCAAAAACAAAAGCAAAGGCCAGCATTGGGGTATAATGTGTAAAGCTGCCAACTGCAACACCAGCATCCCATATGGAATCAGCTGTTCCACTTCCAGCCCAGCTCTCTGTGAATCTCCTGGGAAAAGCAGTGGAAGATCATCCAAGTGCCTGGGCCCTGATCACCCACATGCAAGACCTGGAGGAAGCTGCAGGCTCCAGGACTCAGCTTGGTCCAGCACTGGTTATTTTAGCCACCTGTGTAGTGAGCCAGTGGGTAGAAGATCTCTGTGTCTTATTTTTTTAAAAGATTGATTTATTTTTATTGCAAAGTCAGATATAAATAGAGAGAAAGTAGAAGAGACAGAAACATCTGCTGTCTGCTGATTCACTCCACAAGTGGCTGCAACTGGTGGCACTGTGCTGATCCGAAGTTAGGAGCCTGGGGCTCTTTTGGGTCTCCCATGGCAGTGCAGATTCCCAAGGCCTTGGGTTGCTCATGAATACTTTCCCAGGCCACAAGCACAAGGCTGGTTAGCAAGCAGGGCTGCCGGGATTAGAAGCGGTGCCCATATGGGATCCCAGGCCGCTCAAGGGGAGGACTTTAACTACTAGGCCAAGGCGCCTGGCCCTTTCTCTTACTTGAACTCTCATTTCAACATAAACAAATAGAAAAAAAAAAAAGAAAGAAAAGAAATAAAGACATTTTTAAGATCTATTTACCATACCATATCACTTAAAAAATTCAATTTAAGAAATCACAAACATCAATTATCAGACAGTACTAGGATTTAGTCACCTTTGGGAATGGAAGGATCAAAGAGACCAAGACTTAAATTGACAAAGGATTTTTTCAAATAACTTGTCTGCAAAGTCGCTGTGCCACCCCAGGCCTCTGCCAAGCACAACGCCAGCACCACATGCTGCCCCTCAACCTTGCAGCAAAACTCTGAGCAAAACAAGGCTGTTTGTTCTAACTGCTGGAGTCTGTGCTGGTCTGGTGTGAGCAACAAGAAAACTGCCCCAGACCCTTAGGAGGAGCTTCACTGAGGACTGAGCTGGGGGCCTGAGACGCTGCTTCTCAACTCAAAAAATTTAGGACAACTAAAAATAAAAAAAATTATCACCACCAGCAAAAAAGTTTGAAAAAGAAAAAAGAAATCGGGCCGGTGGCATGGCCTACTGGCTAAAGTCCTCGGGCTGACCACTCCAAGATCCCATATGGGCACTGGTTCTAATCCCGGCAGCTCCACTTTCCATCCAGCTCCCTGCTTGTGGCCTGGGAAAGCAGTCGAGGATGGCCCAAAGCTTTGGGACCCTGCACCCTTGTGGGAGACCCTGAAGAAGTTCCTGGATCCTGGCATAGTATCAGCCATTGCGCACACTTGCGGAGTGAATCATCGGACGGAAGATCTTCCTCTTCTCTGTATATCTGAGTTTCCAATAAATAAATAAATCTTTTTAAAAATGAAAGAAAGAAAAGAAAAAAGAAAACCCTGCCCAACATGAAGGTCGAACTGTCCCTGGGCACTCCCCCCTCCTCACTGCACAATGGGTTCCACTCTGAGTCCTAGTGTTCAAGGTCAGTGCTGCAGAGTGAGGACCCCAAGGTCCCCCTCCTGGCCCCCGCCCGCCCCGCGGCCTCAGGAGATGCTCTCACACACTCACCCTTCCCAGCTTCTCACCAGTCGGGGGTCCTGCACAGGCTCCTGCGGGGAGGGAGCTCACAGGGCAGCACTGGCTCAGCCACCTGCGCCTCTCCACCAGCACTACCAGCAACGCGCCTATGGCGGCACCCACAACAACCTCCTGCCTGCTGCCACAGGGCTTCCTGGGTGCGCCTGATTGGACCACTCCCACATACCTGAGCACGTCACAATGCGCAGCCAATCAGAATCACAAAGGGAGGAGGGGCAGTCAGGTAGGATTCTGGAGGGAGGGGGAGTGAGGGGCGGGGCTTCACCTCAGGCAGGAAGTGGCCTCCTCTCTTGCAGCTTGAGCCTTCCAACAGCAGGGGCCGCTGTCGCCTCTCACATCAGTCCACCTCCTGGCCTCTCCTTCCCTCTCTGCTTCAGGTTCAATCTAGAAAATGAGAAATGTAGGACAAGAGTCTGCAGATACACATCACTGAATGTTCAACAGAATCTGGGACTTTTCTTCATATTGGTGTTTTTTTTTTCCATTAGTTCATTTGACTTTGTAAAATGCAGATCTGACCCAGCGAGTTGGTCTAGTGGCTTAAGTTCTTGCCTTGAACACACCAGGATCCCATAGGGTTCCAGCTCTAATCCCGGAAGCCCTGCTGCCTGCCCATCCAGCTCCCTGCTTGTGTCCTGGGACAGCAGTGGAGGACAGCCGAAAGCCTTGGATCTGGAGGAATTTTCTGGCTCCTGGCTTCGGATTGGCGCAGCTCCAGCTGATCTGGTCAATTTGGGAGTGAATCAAAGGACAGAGCACATTCCTCTCTCTCTGTCCTCCACTCTGTATATCTTATCTCGCAATGAAATTAAGTAAATTAAAAAAAAAATTAAAGGGCCCGGCGGCAGTGTGGCCTAGCGACTAAAGTCCTCGCCTTGAACGTGCCAAGATCCCATATGGGCGCCGGTTCTAATCCCGGCAGCTCCACTTCCATTCCAGCTCCCTGCTTGTGGCCTGGGAAAGCAGTCAAGGACGGCCCAATACTTTGGGACCCTGCACCCATGTGGGAGACCAGGAAGAAGTTCCTGGATCCAGGCTTCACATAGGCATAACATCGGCCATTGCGCTCACTTGGGCAGTGAATCATGGGATGGAAGATTTTCCTTGTCTCTCCTCCTCTCTGTATATCTGACTTTGTAATTAAAATAAATATTTTTAAAAATATAAAAATTTATAACTGAAGAATATTTGAAAATTGATAAAAATGAATCTATTCTGTTTCATTTCTCCATTGTTCATTTCCGTGTTAGTACTTTTTGTTTTCATATTGTTGCATATCTGTTTCTTATTATTACAGAGTAATTTGATGATATCTAACGATCTCCTGCCTAGAAATCTTGCTTGATTCTCTCACGATATTAAGTTTGCTATTCCACAAAAGCACCATTAGTGTATATTGATAATTTTATTGCTTAAAACATGACCATTCTGCTACAATTTCCTTTCTGTGGTTAATTTTCTGATTACACATTCACAACAATGTATAACAGACAAAGCGAAGAGGGCTTTTCCTGATTCGATCAAACAAAAGAAAACCTGCAGTGACATATGTAATTCATATTATATTTCCTGTGTTATATTATGTTATGTATTTTTGTAACTTAGTTTCAAGAATTTATGGTTTTTGGTTGCTGTTTTAAAACAAATTTTTACGGGTGTTTTAAAAAATTTTGTTGGAAAGTCAGATATACAAAGAGGATGAGAGACAGGAAGATCTTCCATCCGCTGATTCACTCCCCAAGCGATCACAAAGGCAAGTGCTGTGCCAGTCTGAAGCCAGGAGCTCAGAGCCTCCTCCAGGTCTCCCATAGGGGTAGAGGGGTCCAAGGCTTTGGATTGTCCTCAACTGCTCTTCCAGTCCACAAGCAGGGAACTGCATGGGAAGTAGGGCTGCTGGGATTACAACTGGTGCCCAAATGCAATCCTGGCACGTACAAGGCCACGACTTACGCCAATAGGCTATTACCCAGGCCCCTATTTTAATACATCTTACTCCTAAGTATTTCAGAACATCCTCTCATAATCTGGTGAATGATTACAAGTTTTATGAAGGATGATGTTTAAATACCAGAAATTGATTATTTGCAAGGCATTTCTTTCTTAGTGATTTTACTATTTTTTAATTTTGATATTTACTTATTTATATATATATGTTGGAAAGACAGATTTACATAGAAAAGGAGAGACAGAAAAAAATCTTGCATCTGCTGGTTCCCTTCACAAGTGGATACATCAGCCAGAACCGAGTAGATCTGATGTCAAAGTCCTCATCCAGGTATTGTATGTGTGCGCTGTCCCAAGGCTAGGTACCATCAGACTGCTTTCCCAGGCCACAGGCAGGGAGCTGGATGAGAAGTGGAGCTGCTGGGTATGAACAGGCACCAACACGGGATCCCAGCACATATACAAGCCGAGGATGTACCACTGAGCCATCATGCCAGAGCACTATTATTTGTTAATTTTGTTAATGGATTGCCACAATGGCTGGTTTTCACTAAATGTAACACAAACTTGAGACTATAAACGTTTTCCACCTATTGTGCTGGTTTATGTGACATGTTTTGTATTTCTTCCTGTGCTTTAGAAAATTATATAAGCATTGTCTGTCTTCTCATGTCTCGAGCCCTATATGCCTGTAGCTAGGCCTGGATTTGTACATCTCTGATCTTTTTCCAGGGATTATGCAGTTTCAACACCTCACATGAATGCGGCCTGTATTCATCCTCACAGTTTGTCATTACAAAAATCTATCATTTGGTCCTGGTACAGTAGCCCAGAGGCTAAAAGTCCTTGCCTTACATGAGCCAGGATCTCATTTAGGCACTGATTTCTGTCCTGGTGGCCCCATTTCCCATCCAGCTACCTGCTTGTGGCCTGGAAAGAAGTGGTGGATGTTACAACGACTTGGAAATCTTACGTGTGTGGGAAATCTGGAAGAAGTTCCTGGCTTCTGAGTTAGGATCAGCTCAGCTCTGGCTTTTGCAGCCTCTTGGATATTCCTTGTGCCTACAGCATAAACCAGCTGCCTGTACAGCGGTATTATTTACTCTGACCAAGAATTAATAATCACACTGTGCTCCACCTACTTCTCACATCTCACTCCTTCCTTCACCCTCCTCTGTCTGAAGTTCCCTAGCTAGCTTTCCTCACTGAGAATCTGAGTGGACACAACCACTTCTCCACCTCTTCCTCTCTCTTCCTCTGCTTGACACTGCAGTTATTCAAAGGATTAAGCTTTTTCCTTTCTGTTTTGTATGCTTCACCAACCCCACCCCTAATCCAGAGGCATGCATACAGGAAAAGCTAAGTAATATCAACTGGCAAACCAAACCAAACCAAACAAAACATTACATTATTTGCCAAAATTGTACAGTAACTTGCTATAACAGAGCCCTCCAAGAGCAATGAATATTCAACCAGAGATTTCTACACCTGAAATTTTGATTTTGTGCCTGGCGTGTTGGGCTAGCGGCTAAAGTTGTCGCCTAGAATGCGCCGGGACCCTTCTTGGGCATTAGTTCAAATCCAGGCAGCCCTGCTTCCCATCCATACCCCTGTTTGTGGCCTGGGAAAGCAGTCAAGGATGGCCCAAAGCATTGGGACCCGCCACCTTCCACCCTACGCCCACTGTTCCAGGGTGGAACCAGTCTGTCCCAGCCCTCCTGCATGGCACTCTGCCTGAGTTCCAGGGCCAGACCCACCCACCGGCCTACACTGCCTCCAGCATTCCTGCCCTGTCCCTTCCTGCAGAGACAGGCTTACTTGGAAGGAGACCCCTAACATCCAGTCTGCCTGGACCTCTGCTCCACAGGTGGATTGAAGGCAGACAGAATCAGTCAACACTCCCTCCGCATCCTGCACCTCTAGCCCCCATCAGGATGGTACTCCTGAGTCAAGCCATTGTAGATGGAGCCACATCCTGCTAGCCTGCCTCCTGAGTGCTCCTGAGCTTCAAGGACTAGGTCAATGATCTGCATGCCTCTAATCCTCCCACCGTGCCCAGTCCTCCAGGGTCAGTCACACTCTGCCTGCAATCCACCACCACTAAACACACACACACACACACACACACACACACACACACACACACACACAAAGCTGGATACTCTGCCTGCTGTAGCAGAACCAGGTAGGCTCTGCCAGACACGCAGCGCCCCCAGCAGGCTGCTTTCCCACCTGTCGCTCCACAAGCTTGCCCTGCACAGGCAGCTCATACACCGAGCTGAAAGGACCTGCTGTTTCAGCAGGCGTCCACCGTTCCCCCAGCCTGCCTGCTGTCCATTTCTCTAACAACCAGTCCTCCAACCACCTGTTGCTGTCTTACATACAAGTCACTCCAGGGTCAGGTGGACTCAGCTGGTATCTCATGCCCTTCTAGGCCTTCCTCCTCCACAGCCCCCTCCTGAGGTTCTAGGGCTACGCCTCTTCAGAGTTGCTTCATAGGCTCCAGCACGCACGCCATCCACTCTAAGGCCATGTCATCCAAGACACCTAGGCCAATGCATCCTGCACAGCACACTTAGCTTGCAGGCCATACAGCCTCACACACTGTTTGCTCCAGGGTTAGGCAGATTCAGCCAGTGTCACACATCCCGCACCCCCACTCTGGGCCTGGACCCTATCAGACAGCATGCTATGCACATGAGTCATCTCCCTGTGCCAGCTCTTCACTCGGACCACACCCTGTGAGTGCCCAGACTGCCCAACATCGACTGTCTCTTCCAGGGCCATGCTGCTCTGATTGTCACAGCAAAACAAGGCCAAGGCAGGAACCCATCAGCTGCAACCTGCCTGCCAGGCACTCCAGGGCCATGTGTGCTTGAACAGCGACACCACCCTGCCCACTGTCCACTCCTGCACCAAGAGGCTTAGCTGGTACTCCCATGTGTGCCAGGCATGCACACTGTGGGCTCCTGGGACAAGGGGTCATGACAGTAAGCCGAGGAAAAAAGACAACCACTGGCAGCTTGTTCCAGGGCCAGGCCAGACAAGCTGTTGTACACTATGCCTGCTGTCCTCTCACCATCTACTTCAGAGCCAAGTAATCCTGGCCAGTGTCCCTGCTCCCACAGCAATGTAGTCATCTACTTCAGGGCCAAATTATGCTGGAGGAAGGGTGCACCTCCAACACGCTCCCTCCATTGCCCCACCTGCCCATCCAGGGCCTGGTGTGGTGAGCCAGAGCCAGTGCAACTCTAGCCAAAGCGCACTGTCACACTGTCCACCATTCACGGCTGAGAGCCACTTGGGTTCTGCCAGTTCCCTCAGTGCTGGATCCAACTGCCATCCACCCTTCACCTACCCCTGACAACCCCAGCCTGCATGCCCTGAGTCCCCTGCCCCACAACATGCCCACCCTGTCACCTTATTTGTCCTTCCAGTGGCATGTCCCACATCCATAGCCCTTCTGCAAGCTTCTCTAGGCCAGGCCAGAAGGGTAGCTCCTACACTCAACTCTAGCCTGTCTACCCACAAGGACTTCCCACTGCCCCAAGGCAAGGTGCGATAGAGTTGCAAGGAATTTGAAGCAAAATACCACAGCAACAACCTTGTCTCTTGTCTCACATGACACAATTTTCATGCAGACAACTCTAGTTTGCAAAGCAGGATTTATTTCATAAGAGGAAGGAGAACAGTTCCTGCTCTAGTGGCAAGACAGTGCTCCAGGGGAGGAAAGGATCAAGAAAATGGTGGAAATTGTGCCTTTTATGTACTATCTCAGAAAGGGGTTCACATGAGTCACCCCAAGGGCAGAGAGAAAGAAACTTATTCACAGTAATGGGCAGTAATGACTACCACTTTGCCAGAAATAAAAGAGTGAGAATTGTGTCTTTCTTCTGCCAATGTTTTGGGGTAGGAGCTAGTTCAGGGTCACCAGCTTGAAAGACACACCCCCACCCATCACCTAGATGTTCCTTCTTCCCACCTAGGATGCTCACCTATCACCACCTGGAACCTGAGAGGGGGAGGTATTGCATTGTTGTGTAACCAATCACCTCACAAACCCCAATGAAGCCCATGATAAGGAGGGCTCACTTCCTGGGTCATGTGCTTCCATTGCTCTGGCACTCTGACTCTTGGTCTCCCCAGTACCTGCTTGTTCTCTGGCTTCCTGCAGACAGACTCTGAGGACAGGTAGCCCCTGAGAATGGCCCTGGTACGTCTGTATTCCTCACCTTTTGTTCAGTTTGAGCATGACAGTAAAGATGTTAATTCTAAGGTGCTTTGTATTACTAACTTGTGTACTTTTTGGAGTTCCAGGAGAGATGAGTCCTAGCAGTAATGGAATGTGGGCAGAGAAGGCAGGGAAATGTGAATGTCTGCAGCCTACTAAGTGTGTCCTGGCTGTTTGCTGAATGTCTCTTAGGATAACTTATATTGCTGAGGAAGCTGAGACAAAGGTCTTCAGATGAACAGACAGACTTCAGGGTAATGACCAATTCTTCCTCTCAGGGTTTCCATCAGACTGGATTATCACATGGACTTGGCATTTGTTCTGCTGTTGCAGAACCAGATCAACTTGCATGGCAACACCAGGGCCAAGCCCACCAGCTAGCCTCTCCAGGTACAGGGGTGCTCAGCCAGCCACAGTCCTCACCACCACCACTGCCACAGCACTCAACACCATCTGCTGTACCACAAGAACCTCAAAACCCTGCACCCCCAGCACAACTAGCCAGCTCGACCTGCCTCACAGCAGCTGCCCCAATCCAGGAAGAGTCGCTCAGCCTCCTGCACACTCAGCAGATCATTGACCCACCTGCTGCTTCCCCTGTGCCAGTCGACAACTAGCACTCCCACCCTGCCCATTCCTAAAAGGACAGGCTGGTTGAGGTGCCCACCCCAGGACTCTAGTCAGCACAGCCCATGGCAGTGGCAGCTGTTACAGAGCAAAGGCAGTGTGGACAGTGCCCCCTCTGCCCTTGACCTCCAGCCGCCCACTCCAGGGCCAGGCCAGATCACTAACACCAATAAATCCTTCATCCATTCCACCCCACATTCCCAGCCAGCCTGCAAGCCACTCCAGGACCAGGCTGACTTAGCTGGACACAAGCTTGCTGCTCCAGGGCCAGACCATTCCATGGTTCTCCATGAGCCACCCAGACCCACACCATTCACTCCAAGAATGGGGGCATGGCTGTGGTCCCCTCACGTGTAGCCTGCCCACTGCCCAGCCTCATGCTGCAGGACCAGGCAGAATTGGCCAGTGACACACTCTCTGCTTCACACCACCCACATGACTGCCACTCCAGAGCCAGCTCTGTTCACCCTGTGCCTACCATGCAACTCTCACGTTCACCACACCTGCTACTCCAGGGCCAAGTTGGGGACTGGGTTCTTCTGTGGTAGATCCTGCTTCCACCCCCTACTCTGGGATCAGGGGCTGGAGTCTTCCAAGGCCCATGTCACTTCCCTCCATCCTCTCCCCGTATTCCCCATCAACCAGTAGTGGGGTGTATGGTCTTCTAGCGGTGGGGCCAGATTCCATATTGGTAGTTTCCTCTGCTTGTGCTCCATCGCCCATGCCTTTGCTGTCTCTACCCGTGGCTGGATATGGAGACTCGTTACCCTTACTCTGTTGCTCCTTGCAATTTGGGCTCCTGGTGTCATTTCTGCGTGAATTCACCCCAAAGCTGTCTGTGATCCAGCATAGGGTTTGACCCAGAACCATCTGCACACGCCTCTCTGCCTGTCTCAGGCCATGCTGGTGGGCACCTGCGCATTTTTCTGGAGGTCACAGTACAGGCAACAAGGGACCCTCCACTGAAGGCATGGCAGACTGATTGATTTGAAAGGCATGGTAACAGAGGGAAAGAGATCTTCCATCAGCTGATTTATGAACTGTTTCAAAAACTCGGCAGTATTACAGCAATGTATTGAGGCCATTAAGGTCATCAACAAAGAGAGTGGTTGCAAAAAGCCTTAGTCAAGAAAGAGATCAATGATATGTTAAGATTACAAGGAATCTGGGGAATCCCAGTGCCTATAAAACTGTATCACTTAATACAATGTTAATAACAATTAAAACAAATAAATAAAACTTAAAAAAAGATTACAAGGAATCTCAATGGTGAAATAAACATATCAAACTGATTGACAGTAAAGACCTTGAATCAAAGACACCAGCTTGGACCCAGCACAACAGCCTAGTGGCTAAATCCTAGCCTGGCAGGCCTGGGATTCAATATGGGTGCCAGTTTGTGTGCCAGCAGCTCTACATACCTTCCAGCTACCTGCTTGTGGCCTGAGAAAATGGTAGTGTTCGGGCAAAAGCTTTGAAATTCTGCACGCATGCAGGTGTCCTGAAAGAGGCTTCAGACTCCTGGTTCCTAGCTTCTGATCGGGATACTGCACCAACAGGGGAGTAGAAGAAAAGGCTCCTGGCTGTTCTTTTTCATTGTGGTCACTTGGAGAGGGAACCAGGGGACAGAGGATCTTCTTCTCAGATATAGAGAGAGGAGGAGACAGAGAATAAGATCTTCTGTCTGCTGGTTCACTCCACAATTGACCACAATGGCTGGAGCAGAGCTGATCTGAAGCCAAGAGCCAATTTTTAGTGGCAAGTGAGATATACAGAGAGAAAGAGAGAGATAGAGAGAGAAAAGAATCTTCCACCCACTGGTTCATTCCTCCGGCAGCTGCAATGGCCGAAGCTGAGCTGTTCAAAAGCCAGCAGCCACAAACTGCTTCCTGGTCTCCATGTGGGTTCAACATTGCAAGGCTCTGTGCCATCCTTGACTGCTTCCCAAGGCCATAATTGGGGAACTGGATGTGAAATCCAGCAGCCAAAACATAAACCAACACCCACATGGAATTGTGGCACATGCAAGTACTTTAGCCACTAAGCTACCATGCTGGGTCCTAAACAGTAATCTTGCAGGAAAATGAAAATGATTTGAGGAAGCACACAAGGAAATGGTCCACTACGAGTTAGAGTCAGAGAGTGCCCTGAATGCACTGGGGGAGAGCTCAGCTCCATCTGCCCACCCAGACAGAGACCAGAAGATTTTACTCCAGCAGTTCTCAAAGCTTTCCCTTACACTGAAAAAAAAAAAAAAAAAACAACAATAAAAACAAATCCCCACATCTTTTCAGATTATCAAGATCTGACATGGGATTCTAACAGTTTTAGAAATTATAAAAGCAAATGATTAGAAAAATATCACTCATTTTCCTTCCTCTCACCCATTGTGCTGGAATTCTGCTACCCTTCAAGCTGATGCCTACAACACAGCCATCCCACATCATAGCACTGGTTTGAGTTCTGACTGCTCCACTTCCCTTCCCAACTCTCTGATAATGCTCCTGGGAAATGTCCCTGCACCCATGTAGAACACCTGCATGAAACACCTGGCTGCTAGCTTTTGCCTAACATAACCGTGACTGTCCTGGTCACCCAGGGAGTAAAACCAGCTGATGGAAGATGTCTCTCCCTCTGTTACCGTGCCTTTCAAATCAATCAATCTGCCATGCCTTCAGTGGAAGATCCCTTGTTGCCTATACTGTGACCTCGAGGAAGGTGCAGGTGCCCACCAGCATGGCCTTAGGAGGCCCTAGGTGAAACCCTACACTGGGTCACAGCAGGCTGTGGGATGAAGTCATGCAGGAAATGGCACCAGGAGTCCATCTTGCAAGCACCACCAGAGTAAAGATCATGAGTCTCCATATCCAGCCATGTATAGAGACAGCAAAGGAAGGGGCCACACAGAAAAACAAAGGACACTACACACAGCGAAGCTCAACCCACTTTTTATGATTATCGCACTGATGTCCAGGTGTTAGGGTAGAGGGGAGGGGAGGGGAGGGGAGGGAGGGAAACAGCAGCACCTCTGGAATACTCTAGTCCCTGACCTGGTGGGGGACAGAGAGTAGATGGAAGCAGGATCTACTCTTGGGAGAACCCAGTCCCCAACTTGCCAGTGGAACAGTGGGTGCGGTAGCGATGTGGGAGATGCATGGTAGGTGCATGGAAAACACACCTGGCTCTGGGGCTGCAGGTAGGCGAGCAGCCTGATGCAGACACCATGTCAGTGGCCAAGCCTGCCTGCTCCTGGAGCAGCAGGCAAGGTGCTGGGAGGACTGCAGTTGCAGGGACCCTGGCTGTGCCCCCATCCTGGAGCAGATATAGTAGGTGCTGAGGCTTAAAGGAGCACCCAAGTAACAGATCTGGCCGTAGAAAAGAGGCCCGGACACCAGCTAAGTCCACTTGGCCCTACAGTTGCTTACAGGTAGGCTGGGAATCTGGGGTGGGGTGGGATAGGGGATTTATTGGGGTGAGTGAGCTGGCCTGGCCCTGAAGTGCATGGCTGGCAGTTGATAGCAGAAGAGGCACCGCCCAAATCAGCCTGGTTCTGGAACAGCTGCCATGTCGGTGGATCAGGAAGGTTAGAGTCCCAGGGTCAACAGTGCAGTTGGCCTGTCCTTGTAGCAATGGTGGGGTGGGCATGCTAGATCTACAGCTGGCACAGAGAAAGTGGCAGTTGTGCCAGAGCACAAGCTTGCCTGACCCTGGGGCAGTGAGAAGGGAGGAAGTGCTGAATGACTAGATCTGTAGGGGTGCCAGGCTTGGGACCCTGGAGGTACATCAGATGGTGTTGAGTGCTGGGGAAACAAGGCTGGCTGAGCACACCTGGCCCTGGAGTGGACGCTAGGCAGATGGGGCCCAGGGATGCCATCCAAGTTGGCCTAGTTCAGCAGCAATGAGTAGGCCAGCAGGGTAGTTGTGTTGGATGTGTGGGGATTCTGGAAGAGCTACCATGGTTCTGGAGCAGTGGTGGAGCTCAACCAAGATGGGGGTGCTGGGGAGCTGACCTGGCCCAGGAGGGGCATCATGGGGACTTGCTAGAGGTAGTGACAGGAGTGCTGGTGGCACGGTGGGCACAAGGCAAGAAGGGCTCACACTAGAGCATGGTCCCTGGGGAATGGGGTGCTTGTACACTGGCTAAGCTGACCTGTCCTGGCACTGGAGCAGTGGGCATGGTGGCAGGGCTGGCAGTCAGAAGCGCAGGATGCAAAGAGAGAAGTAGCATAGTGTTCCTGGTTCAAAAGTGGCTGGTGGATCAATGACTGTCAGAGGGAGCTGGTTGCTGGCTGAGCCAGCCTGCCCCTCGAGTTGTGGATGGGGCAGACAGGACAGGCATGTGTGGGTTTCATGGAATGGTGGATAAGCCTCTCAAACCCTGGAGGGTTTGATAAGCAGGCTGTGGCACGGGAAGTTCCGCCTGGGACCATCTACCTGGCATTGGCAAAGCAGAGCAGTGAGGTAGTTGTGTTGTGGCACATGTTGCTCTGGCCAAGCTGGTCCATCCCTGGAGAGACAGGCAGAGTGCCTGGAGGAGCCTGAGGGAGGCGTGACAGGCAGGCTACAATCATAGGCTTTGCCAGCTCTGAAGATCTGTGTTTGCTGCAGCAGCCACCAAGGTGAGAATACAAGAGGTGCTGAGGACACAGGGAGATTAAGCCTATTACAGGAGCAAGATGGAGAGCAGGGGTGGCAAGATCCCTGGCAGAGCCAGCCTAGAGCTGGCACCGCCTGCAGTGTTACAGCCCACCCATTGTAAACATGGCACTCTCCTATGGCTGTCCAACTCACCTGGTTCCTGCAGCAATATAACTCATTCTTTCCACAAAAATACATCTAACTTTCACATTGATGTCACTCTAAAAGACAGAACAGCTGAGCCAGGCTGGTTGGTCTGTTTATCTGCCTCCTTCATCAACTTTGCTGTTTAGCAAACAGGGTGGGGACACAGGGTCACGGGCAGAAGGGGCCTGGCTCTGGGCTGCTCTTCTTGAAAAGAGGCTCTGGCTGCAGACATTCACCTTTCCCTGGATCCTCTGTCCACACACCATTACTGCTAGGCCTCACCTTTGCTGGAACTCCTCAAAGTACAAATTAGAAATACAGGGTATGCTAGAATTAGCATCTTCACTGTCCCAACCAAACTGTGAACAGAAGGTGAGGAATACATACAGGGGCCATGCTCAGGGGCTACCTGTCCTCACAGTCTGTAGGAAGCCAGAAAGCAGGTACAGGGGAGACCAAGAGTCAGAGTGTCAAAGACATGCAAGCACTTGAACGAGAGAGCGATTCCTACCTATCAGGGGCCATTGTGGGGACTTGTGAAATCCCCACAACAACGCAATACCTCCCCCTCTCAGGTTCCAGGTGATGATAAGTGAGCATCATAGGTGGGCAGAAGGGAACATCTAGGTGTTGGGGTGGGGTGTGGCTTCCAAGCTGATGACCGTGAACTAGCTGACTACCCTTCAACATTGGGAGAAGCAAGACACCATCTCACCATTTTAATTCTGGGAGAGTTGGTAGACATCACTGCCCATTATTGTGAATAACTTTCTTTGTCTCTGCCCTTGGGGTGACTCATGTGAACCCCTCCCTGAGTTGGCACTGAATGGACACAATTTCCACGATTACCTCAAGTCTTTCCTCCCTTGGAGCCCCTCCTGCTGCTAGCTACCTTCTCTTTGCTTCTTAAATAAACTCTGCTTTGCTAGCTAGAGTTGTCTACATGAACATTTTTCATGAAACAAGAAATAGTTTGTTGCAATGTTTCATGCTGATTTCTCTACCACACTAGCCCACTTTGCCCTGCAGCAGTGGGAAGGCTATGGGCGTGGGCAAGCTAGAAATAGTGTTGGGGGGCCAGGCCTTTGGCCCTGGAGGAGCTTCCATGCAGGCCAGGTGTGTGGAAGATGACACTGGAGGGTCAGGTGAGGTGGCAGAGTGGGCATGTTTTGGGTCAGGGGACTCAGGACGTGCAGGCTCGGGCTGCAGGGTCACTGGCAAAAGGGGCCTAGCCCTGGAGCGGCTGGTAAACACACTGCCTGTTGAGGGAGCAGGATCACTGGAGGCCCTTCTTTCCCAGCTCCTCCGTGCAATTAGGTCTGGCCCTAAAATGGAGGACTACAGTGCTTCATGAACAGGACACCAACCAGGATGCCTTGGCTATGAAGCAGATGGCAGGCAGAGAGGGGACTCATAGTGCACCTGCCTGTCCAGCTTGTCCCTGGAATTGTCTCCAGTGGGCTCCTTAGGCTCTGGCCATATGGCCATGGCCATATGTGGACCCATTGGCTCTGGAATGCATGGTGTGTGTACTGGTGGCACATGTGAACACCAACCAAGCAGCATACGGGGCTGAGCGAACTGTGAGCTAGGGCTGAGGGGTGCACTGGCCTAGGTGGCTTGCATGATGTGGCCCTGGAAAAAATGCAATGCATGCTCAGGGCTGTGAAGTGCTGTCTGAACAGGCCTGGCCCTAGATCAGCAGAAGGGGGCAATGGTGAAGCAGGGTTAGATGTGTGTGGAGCACCAGTTGAGCCCACCTGATCCTGGAGTGGCTTGCAGGAAAGCTAGGAAAGAGGGGTGTGGTTAAGGGGAGCAGGGTTGCAAGTGTAGTACACATATGTCAAACTGGGAACACGGGGATGCAGCTAAATGTGCAGCAGTGGTCTGTGGGCTGCCTAGCAGAGCAAACCTACCTTACCATGGGCTGGCAGGTGGGCAAGCAGCCTGTTGAGGTGCCAGGTGACTGGCAAAGTCCACCTGGTTCTACAGCAGCAAGTGGAACAGCTGGGCAGGTGTCTGTGGTCTTGGGTCCTGGACCTGGAGAAGTGGGAAGTATACAGTTATAGGGGTCATCAGACTAGTTATTTTGGCTCTGGAGAAGGTGCCAAGCTGGCAAAGGGAGTGGGGGCACCGTTCATGCTGGGCAGGCCCTGGAGTGGCCATCCTGGGTCAGGTCAGAGGTGCAAAAGAGGTGGCAAGCACTGGCTGATTCTACCTGCTCTTGAGATACCTGTGGCAAGGAGGGTCAGGTGGCCTAGAGGAAAGGTGTCTCTCTCCAATCAAGCCTGTCCCTGCAACAGGGGACAAGGCAGGACTGCTAGGGGAAGTGTAGGTGCTGGGTGAGGGGGTCTGGTGTTGGAATGCAGGCAGAGTGTGGTGCATGAAGGCTGGGGTCCAAGTACTCTGGCCCAGGAGGCCTGGCTCCATCCAGGACAAGAGGTCATTGTGTCGGGTGGGGTGTGGGTGCAGGCGAGGCAGAGACCAGCCCAGGCTAATGAGCGTGGCAGCAGCTGGTGGGCAAGAGGCTGTCTGAAGAAGTAGGTGGACGAACTGGCTTGGCCATAAAGCTGTGGACTGGCAGGTGTGCTATAGGCACACAGGAGATGTAGACAGGGGGTGGGCCAACCTAACAGCCTGGCCATGACCAGTGCCAGCAGGTTGGCAGGGTGTACCTACTATGGTGCATGTTGCTGTGGCAAAGACAATCTAGCCCTAGAGCGGCCTGTGAGGTGAAAGGGTGGCCTGAGAAATGGCACAGGGCATGCCGGCAGAGCTGTCTTGGAGCAAGTGAGGGCAGCTGTGAGCACATGGGGCACTGGCTGAGACCGGCTGGCCCTGGTGCAGTGGGCTTGTGGGAAGGAGCATTCTAGTTACTCACTGTGGGCCAGCATAGCCCAGCTGGGCCTGGAAGGGTTGGCAAGTAGGTAAGGATTGCTGGGGATGCCAGCAGAACCTCAAGAGCATGGAGTGGCATGCGGGGCAGGCTGGCTACAGATGCAACTAGCAGCGGATCAGCCATGAAGTGAACAAACTAGAAATCAAAGCACCAGGACATGACAGAGAATGATCTCTGGGAAGCAGCCTGCTCACACTTCACAGGGAGACCCACACTCAGCAGCTTCCACAGGTTCCCATGCTTTTGCCCCTTTTAAGATGCTATCTAGGAGGCCCATGTCAGTATTCTAGCAGCTAAAATCCTCCCCTTGTATGGGCCAGGATACCATCTAGGTGCTGGTTTTAATCACAGCGACTCTGCTTCCCATTCAACTACCTACTTCTGGCCTGGCAAAGCAGTGAAGGACACCTGAAAACCTTGGGAACCTGCATCCATGTCGGAGACCCAGAAGAGGATCTAGGCTCCGAGCTTTAGATCGGTGCAGCTCAGGTCTTTGCAGTCACATGGCGAATGAATCAATGAACAGAAGATCTTCCTCTCTGTCTCTCCTCTCTGTGTATCTGCTTTCCAAATAAAAATAAAATGAAACTTTAAAAAGGACACTTCTCCCAGACATTGAGCACAAGTGACACTAACTTTTTATTAAACAAGTCAAATGCACTCACAACTTTTTGTACCCTTTAGCCACCAGAATTAGACCACTGCAAACATTCCCTAAAATAACTTATGAAAACAGTCACAAACACACTCACAAACTGATAAGTGCTCTAGGCCACCAAAATTTTACCTTCACAAAGATTCATTGTTGGTGCAAATTAGCCTCAGACTAAACCAACTTGTGGATGCAAAATGAAATTGCTGTGTATCCCAAGCTCACGACCCTAGGATGTACCTGGGCCTTTGCCAAGGTTTTACTCCCTAGGTAGCCAAGGCTGAGAGAACCAAGAGTGCATCAATCATTTCTTTAGATGATATGAATATGTCACCAAGGAATGGAACTCTGGATGGGTAAAGAAAATATTAATGCTCCAAAGGGTTAGCTATATAAACCAGATGAAACACCAAGGATGCCCTCAAGTTTTAGGGCATCAGCTGCCACTATGAATGGTAACACCACCCAATCTACTGCTATCTTTCAGGGGAATGAGTGAGAAAGAGGATAAGACAGCCACACTTTTTTGTTACAAGTGTTTTGAAACTCAGCAAAACAAGGAGTGTACTGAGGATCATGAAAATGTATGAATTGGGGAACAAAAGTTGAAGAAGCAATATACATTTTCAATGCAATTCCAATCAAATTGCCCAAAACATTCTTCACGGAACTGGATACAATGATCCAAAGTTCATCTGGAAACACAAAAAACCACGAATAGCTAGAACCATCCTGAAAAATAAGAAGTTAGCAGGGGGAATCACAATCCCGGACCTCTGGACATACTATAGAGCAGTGGTTATCAAAACAGCCTGGTACTGGCACAAAGACAGAAAGGAAGATCAATGGAATAGAATAGAAGCACCAAAAGGGAACCCACACAAATACAGCCAATTAATCTTTGACAAAAAGACCAATGACAACTCAAGCAAGTGGGAAGGCCTCTTTAGTAAATGTTGTTGGGACAACTGGCTGATAACCTGTAGAAACAAAAAGACCCACATCTATCACCATACACCAAGATCCAATCTACATGGATAAAAGACCTAAACTTACATCCAGAAACCTTCAAACTCTTGCAAGAAAATGTAGGAAATACCCTGCAAGACCTAGGAGTAGGTTCCGACTTTCTAAGAAGGACACCAAAAGCAATAGCAGTTGAGAACAGAATAAACAAATGGGACCTCATCAAACTAAGAAGCTTCTGTACAGCAAGGGAAACAATCAACAAAGTAAAAAAGCAACCCACAGAGTGGGAGAAGATCTTTGCGCACAATATAGGCGATAGGGGGCTAATTTCCAGGATATACAAAGATCTTCAAAACAACCAAAAAACCAAAACGAACAAGCCACTCAAGAAATGGGCACGGGAAATGGGCAAACATTTCACAAAGGAACAAGTCCAAATGGCAAACAAACATATGAAAAAATGTTCCAGCTCCCTAGCAATAAGGGAAATCCAAATTAAAACATCAATGAGGTACCACCTAACACCAGCAAGATTGGCCCACATAAACAAGAACACCAACGACGCTTGCTGGCGAGGATGCGGGGAAAAGGGAACCCTACTCCACTGCTGGTGGAGCTGCAAATTGGTACAGCCTCTATGGAAATCAGTCTGGAGAACACTCAAACAACTCAAAATCTGCATACCATATGACCCAGCAATAGCACTCCTAGGAATATATCACCTAACACCTGTTTTACGGCAAACCAACATGCATCCCTATGTTCATTGCAGCACAATCAGTAATTGCAAAAACATGGAAGCAACCGAAATGCCCATCAGCAGAAGATTGGATAAGAAAGCTTTGGTTCATCTACTCCATGGAATACTACTCAGCTATTAAAAAAAACAAAATGCAGTTCTTTGTGGCTAAATGGGCACAACTGGAAACTATAATGCTAAGGGAAATGAGTGAATCCCAAAAGATTAGATACCACATGTTTGCCTTGATTTAACCTGTAATTTTTATATGGTTGTTTGTTATTTTTTGAACCTATCATTGATACTGTCTCAACCCAGATGTTTCGAAGAATGGAACTTGCATTATTTTTAACATATTGTTTACCCAATACTATGTCAATTAATTCCATAATGTTGTATATTGATACTGAGGCCTTGTTGGGGCTTTTAACTGACCGGATCTTTACTCTGTTAGACCTATCTTCAGACCATAGAAGGTCTCCCCAAGAGGCCACTGAACTTATCTGGACAATAAGACGCTGAACTTTATACTAGGCATGTGTTTGCAAGCAATGAATCTCAACTGAACTTGAACTACGGTTATGCAACAAGGTGGAGGAATCCACCATGGGGGGAGGGGTATGGGAGGGGTGGGGGGAATCCCCAGCGCCTATAAAACTGTACTACATAATACAATGTAAGCAACAATAAAAAAAAAAAAAGAAAATGTATGAATTGGGGAACAAATGTTGAAGAATGTCTAACAGATAATTTAGTCTTTTTCTTTTTTACAGGCAGACTTGTTCATCCACTCTCCCAGTTTCCATATGCCTGCAGCAGCCACAACACCAAAAATAAGTCAAATAATTTGCACACTGGTACCCAAGACACTGTGTGCTACCTCCCAGCCTGGGCAGTAGCTGCTCACTGCATTTGCACAGAACTGAAACCCAGGCATTCTGATGGAGACACAGGAGTCCTAATGTCATCTTAACCACAGTCACACACACCGACAATGAAAGGGATGCCTTCCTGTGCTGTGTCAGGTGGCCATTCACTGCTTTTCTCCCACATGATTGTTCACAGTAAACAGTTCTTTTACAGAGCTAAGGCTTATTTTATGAAATACAAAAAAAAAAAAAAAAGCCAAACATTGAATTGTGTCTTGGAGGAAATAGTGACTCCTGTTGTGATTTTTCAGGGCAGAGAGCAGCACTTGGCATTGAGGCAAGAGTTCTGCACATTCAGAGATTTATTCCCTGCCTTAATGCTCTCTGCTGAACCTGACTTATTCCCTCTACAACTCATGGGGACATTTAATCCCAATTGGGAGAACTTAAGGGAATGGGTGACAACATACCAGAAGCCATCAGGATAAATCAGTAGTGCTGCCTTCACAGCTCCTTCCTCAGGTTCTTCTAGAGAAGCCCCTTTGTGTGAGTCCCCGTGCACTCCCTTGGCTTGTCTACAAGGTCGCTGTGCCACCCCAGGCCTCTGCCAAGCACAACGCCAGCACCACATGCTGCCCCTCAACCTTGCAGCAAAACTCTGAGGAAAACAAGGCTGTTTGTTCTAACTGCTGGAGTCTGTGCTGGTCTGGTGTGAGCAACAAGAAAACTGCCCCAGACCCTTAGGAGGAGCTTCACTGAGGACTGAGCTGGGAGCTCGAGACACTGCTTCTCAACTCAAAATATACTCTTACATAAAGAAAAAGAAATCCTGCCCAACATGAAGCTCAAACCATCCCAGGGCTCCCCCCTCCTCACTGCACAATGGGTTCCACTGTGAGTCCTAGTGTTCAAGGTCAGTGCTGCAGAGTGAGGACCCCAAGGTCCCCCTCCTGGCCCCCGCCCGCCCCGCGGCCTCAGGAGATGCTCTCACACACTCACCCTTCCCAGCTTCTCACCAGTCGGGGGTCCTGCACAGGCTCCTGCGGGGAGGGAGCTCACAGGGCAGCACTGGCTCAGCCACCTGCACCTCTCCACCAGCACAACCAGCAATGCGGCTATGGTGGCGCCCACAACAACCTCCTGCCTGCTGCCACAGGGCTTCCTGGGCGCGCCTGATTGGACCGCTCCCACATACCTGAGCACGTCACAATGCGCAGCCAATCAGAATCACAAAGGGTGGAGGGGCAGTCAGGTAGGATTCTGGAGGGAGGGGGAGTGAGGGGCGGGGCTTCACCTCAGGCAGGAAGTGGCCTCCTCTCTTGCAGCTTGAGCCTTCCAACAGCAGGGGCCGCTGTCGCCTCTCACATCAGTCCACCTCCTGGCCTCCTCTTCCCTCTCAGTTTAATGTTACAGCTTGGATACTAATAAATACAAGTGTCTGCAGATACACCTCACTGAATGCTCATCACATTCTGGAACTTTCTTAGTTATATAGGCATTTTTTTTTCATTAGTTGATTTGAATTTTTGACGTTCAAACCGAGGGCCTGGCGGGACTGTGTAGTGGTTAAGGTCCGTGCCTTGCATACACAGGGATCCCATATGGGCGCTGGTTCTAGCCCCGGTGGCCCAGCTTCCTACTCATCTCCCTGCTTGTGGCCTGGGAAAGCAGTCGAGGACGGCCCAAAGCCTTGGGAACCTGCACCTGCGTGTGTGACCTGGAAGAGGCTCCTGGCTTCGTATTGGCTCAGCTCCAGTTGTTGCGGCCGTTTGTGGACTGAATCATTGGACAGAAGATCTTCCTCTCTGTCTTTCCTCTTTGTGTATCCAGCTATCCAATAGAAATGAATAAATCTTTTAAAAAATGCAGAACTGAAGAATATTAGAAATTATAATGTCTTCAATCTCATTTCTCCTACTTATGCTCATTTCCTGCTCTGTATTTTTTTTTTATTTTCATCTCTTTTCTTTTAAAGCAATTTTTTTTATTATAAAGTCAGATATAAGAGAGGAGGAGAGACAGAGATAAAATCTTCTGTCCGATGATTCACTCCCCAAGTGACCACAACGGCATGAGCTGCGCCGATCCGGGGCTGGGCCAGGAACCTCTTCCAGGTCTCCCATATGGGTTCAGGGTTTGGGTTCCCAAGGTGATACAGAGGGGAGGAGAAACAGAGAGGTAGCTCTTCTTTCCAGTGATTCACTCTCCAAGTGGCCACCTTGGCTGGACCTGTGCCAGTCTGAAGCCAGGAGCCCAGAGCCTTTCCCATCTCCAAATCGATATTGGGTCTCAAGGCTTTAGGCCATCCTCAACAGCTGCCCAGCAACAAGCAGGGCAATGGATGGGAAGCAGGGTTGCTGGGATGAGAATTGGTGCTCATATGGAATCCTAGTGTGTACAAGGCAAGGACGTAGGCCTCTAGGCTACTACCCCGGCCTTGTTTTAAAACATCTTATTCCTAAGTATTTCAGACAATCCTCCCATGATCTCGTGGAAGATTACATGTTTTATGAAGAATTGTGTTAATATTCCTGAAATTGATTATTTATATGGCATTTCTTTTTTAATGACTTTCACTACTTTAATTTGGGACTTAGTTATTTATTGGAAAGACAGATTTACATAGAGAATGAAAGACAGAGAGAAAAGGCTTGAATCTGCTCGTTCCCTTCAAAAGTGGACACAATAGCCAGAACTGAGTTGATCTGAAGCCAGGAGCCTCATCCAGGTATTCCATGTGTGTGCAGGCTCCCAAGGCTTTAGGCCATCATCTACTGCCTTCCCAGGCCTTAGCAGGGAGCTAGATGGGAGGTGGAGGGGCTAGGACATGAACTGGCACTCATATGGGATCACAGCACATGCAAGCAAAGGATTTAGCCACTGAGCCATCATGCCAGACCCCTTATTTTTGTTAATTTTATTAATGAATTGCCACAATGGCTGGTCTTCACTATATGCAAGGAACACAAACTGAGACTATAATGATCCCCTCCTACTGTGCTGGTTTATGTGACATGCTCTGTATTTCTTCTTGTGTTTAGAAACTAATACAAGCCTTGTCTGCCTCCTCATGTCTCGAGCCCTGTATGGCTGTAGCTAAGCCTGGATTTGTATATCTCTGATCTTGTTCCTGGGGCTATAGGTAATCTGCAATTTCAACACCTCACATGAATGCTACCTGTGTTCATTCTTGCATTTTGTCATTATAGAAATCTATCATTTGTGCCTGGCCTGGTGTCCTAGTGGCTAAATGTCCTTGCCTTACACTAGCAAGGATCCCATTTGAACAATGGTTCCTGTCCTGGTGGCTCCACTTCCCATCAGCTCTCTGGTTGTGGCCTAGAGAAAAAGTGTATAGTTCAAAGCCTTGCAATTCTTACTAGTGTTGGAAACCTGCAAAAAGTTCTGGCTCCTAGGTTAGGATCAGCTCAGCTCTGGCTGTTTCAGCCACTTGAATATTCCTTGTGCATACAGCATAAGCCAGCTGCCTGTAAAGCAATATTATACATTCTGATCAATGATCAATATTTTCCTCCACCCTCTCTTATCTCTCTAAGTCACACTGTGCTCCACCTACTTCTCACATCTCACTCCTTCCTTCACCCTCCTCTGTCTGAAGTTCCCTAGCTAGCTTTCCTCACTGAGAATCTGAGCAGCCACAACCACTTCTCCCCCTCCTCCTCCCTCTTCCTCTGCTTCAAACTGCACTTTTTCCAAGGTTTATGTCTTTTCCTTTCTTTTTTGTATACTTCACCCACACCCAGCCCTAATCCAGAGGGATGCAGAATGGGATAAGCTAAGCAGGGCCCGGCGGCATGGCCTAGCTGCTAAAGTCCTCACCTTGAATGCCCCCGGATCCCATATGGGCACTGGTTCCAATTCCAACAGCCCTGCTTCCCTTCCAGCTCCCTGCTAGTGGCCTGGGAAATCAGTGGAGGACGGCCCAATGCTTTGGGACCCTGCACCCACTTGAGAGACCCGAAAGAGACTGCTGGTTTCTGGCTTCGAATTAGCACAGCACCAGCCTTTGCGGTTAACTTGGGGAGTGAATCATTGGAAGGAAGATATTCCTCTCTGTCTCTCCTCCACTCTGTATATCCGACTTTGTAATAAAAATGAATAAATCTTAAAAAAAAAAAAAAAAGAAAAGAAAGAAACCAAACCAACCCAAACAATTACTTGCCAAGCTTGTTCAGTATCTTGCTATAAGAGCTCTCCACGGATGCTCATTTATCATCACCTGGAACCTGAGAGGGGGTGGAATTGCATAGTTTTGTAAGCCCTCCCCTCACAATCCCCCATAAAGGACCATAATATGGAGGAGCTCAATCTTTTGGTCCTGTGCTTCCCTCACTCTTGCACTCCAAATCTGGGCCTCCCTAGTATCTGCTTGCTTTCTAACTTGCCACAGAAAAAATCCAAAAACAGGTAGTCCTTGAGCATGGCCTCTGTATGTCTGTATTCTTCATCCTCTGTTCACCGCCCAAGGGATATTATCAGTAAGTGGCAATGCGAGATGAATTTCCACTATTAAAATTTCATTTTAAACCCAACTACACTACTTTCTAATCACTGAAGGCATGAAAACATCACACGAAGCAAAAAGGCACCCCCAACACACACACAGCTGTTCTGAAGCAACATTCAGACCGCAAAGACAAAGAGTTCAACCAACAAGGTAAAGTTCACAGTACATTTGATGGTAAGAGAACAACTGCTGGATGGGAGACCCTGGAGGTGCTCCTGGCTCCTGGCCTTGGATCAGCTCAGCTCTGGCTGTTGCTGCTGCTTGGGGAGAGAGCCAGGAGATGAAAAGACTTTTCTTTCTATCTCTCCTTCTCTCTGCAATTCTGACTTTAAAATACAAACAAATCTTTAAAATAACAACCACCTGTGATGTCACTGGGATTCTCCTCTAACATACACACTCCATTATTCTCTCTGGTCTATATCTTTATCTATGTTTATATCTATCTATGTCTATATCTACACATATATATATTTTATACATTTAGTAGAAAATTTGACAGAAAGAAAACACATTGATCCAAAGGGCTTGACTAGAATGGGAAAACAGTTACTTGTATTTCTTCCCTCCTGCAGATGTGCGCATCACAAAGATCCAGTCTGGACAGCACCAAGTGGCCCATCAGGCTCTGTGTTGGCCCATCTTGCACTGGCACAGCACTATCCACTACCCACTGGAGGCTTTACGGGAAGTTCTAAAATAATAGCTTCTTCTTCTTCTTTTTTTTTAACAGTGCATTGATACTGTGATATGTACCTCAAAGCCTAGTGGTTCGATTCCCCATCTGCATGTGCTAGGATCCCAATGGGAACTGGTACATGTTCTTGCTGCTCCACCTCCCTTCCAGCATCCTGCTTATGACCAGGGAAAATAGTCAGGGCGGCTCAAAGCCTTGGGACCCTGCGCCCACATGGAAAGCCTGGAAGAAATCCTGACTCCTGGCTCCTGGCCTTGGATTAGCTCATCTCCAGCCATTT
Source organism: Ochotona curzoniae (assembly GCF_017591425.1). Taxonomy (NCBI): domain Eukaryota; kingdom Metazoa; phylum Chordata; class Mammalia; order Lagomorpha; family Ochotonidae; genus Ochotona; species Ochotona curzoniae. The sequence continues at coordinate 42,227 of NW_024465482.1, forward strand.
TTGCCACTTGGGAGTGAACCAGAAGAAAAAAGATGTTTCTCTTTGTCTCTCCTTCTCTCTGTAAGTCTGCCTTTACAGTAAAAATAAATAAATCTTATGAACAAAAACCAACAAATGTACAGAAATAAATTAAATGAAATCAAGGGCAATCATAACACTAATTTAAAACCATATCCTTCTCAGAGATGGTTGTTGCCTTTGGGGCAGATCACTGCACTCTTCTAACTGCTAAGGACAGAAATGTGTCTCCCAATATGTTGTATCATGAAGGGTAGACCACCAATGTGACTCTATTGTAAGGCAACACTGTTGAGAAGATAATTAGCTGGGTCTGCCTGGTATCCTAATCGCTAAAGTCTTTGTCTTGCAGGGGGTGGGATATCATGTGGGTGCCAGATATTGTCATGGTTATTGACTTTCCTTTGAGCTCCTAGCTTGTGGCCTGGGAAAGCAGTAGAGGATGGTCCTGTGCTTTGGGACCCTGCCCCTGCAAGGGAGATCTGGAAGAAGCTCTGGGTCCTGCTTTCAGATTGGCTCAAGTTTGGCCACTGCAACCTCTTCAGGGTGTGACCAAGCAGCTAAAAGATCTTTCACTCTGCTCTCTTCTCTGGAAATCTGTCTTGCCTATTTAAAAAAAAATCAAGAAAAAAAAAGAAGTCAATTAGCAGCAAGTAATACCCTGTCTGTGAAATCCTGTTGCAAACTGACTTGGTTTCCTTTAGAAAAGAATGCACAGGAACAAAGAAAACACAATGTGAGGGTATAGAAAGATGGAGGTTGTGAGTTGGCCAGGGAGAGACACCTCAGAAGAAACCAAGCCTATTATCATCTTGCTCTTAAATCTTTGATCATTAGAACCATAAGATGGGTGTCTTGCTTCCTCCACCTTTGAACTGACACCAAGGCAGTGGGTTTGTGGGGCCTGGGCAAGCAGGCTTGCAGAGTGACAGGGGATGGCAAAGGTGGGGGTATTCAAGGCCCTAGGGGATCATGCCCATGCAGGCAAAACAATCCTGGGGATTTTCTCATGTGCTTGGTCCCAGGAGCTGTGGAGGAGGGGAGGAGAGAGCCCTAGCTTAGCTTGCTGGCATGGTCTGCTGGTGGACTGGGTTGGAGAACTTTGAGTAGGCTTGGATCTTGGTGGTGAGACAAGGTCTCAGGCCAGCACACATGCCAGGAGCTTGGAAACCTAAGGGGTGGGCAGTGCTCCAGGCCAGCACACCACTCCACTGTTAGACTGGGCTTCAGAAGACTAGGCTGTGGAACCCATGCACTCCCAGGTGCAGGGACTGTGGATTGCTCAGGGAAGGGGGTACGGGGATGTGTGAGAGGCAGGACCACTGAAGGAGTATGTTGCAGGTGAGGAATGACTGCTGAGGGACTTCTGCTGACAAAACAACTGTACTTGCAGGTCAATGAGGGGGCTAATACCTTGTGGTTTGGAGAGGCCAATGGAGGATCTTTCTGGGTTAGACTAATGCACCCACCAATATGGGAGACCTGAGCTGGGCTGGTTAGCATGGACTGCCACCAACCACCATCCATTGGTGTGCAGTAAAGGTAGGGCTTGGAGGCCTGCTGGCAGGGAAAGGTCACACTACTGCCAGTGAGGTTTTTAGAAGGGGCAGATTATATTAGGCTGGGCCATGACACTGACAAGCATGCAAAAGAGCCAAGTCTGGGGACAGATCCTGTGGGGAATATGTGGTAGCAACTGCAATTTCCACTGCTTTGCTCAAGAGCTAGGAGCTGTAAAGGGCTGAGCTACACATGACCATGGAACCATCTGCCACTCATGGATACTGGGATTGGGAACGGAACACACTGGTCCAGGCTCCAGCACACAGCAGACTGCTGCACACAGCGCATATGGGAATCATGCTGGGGCCTGCCTAGTATGGGTTATTGGGTGTCACTGTGATTGGGATGCAGTTCCCAACCAGTTCACGTGAGGGCCGAGTGCAAGGTGGGCATGGTTGGGCTCCACCACAGCATCCATTGGTTTTGCATAACAGAACAGACTGGAGACAAAACTGATCCAGCAACTGCAACCACCAGTCTATGCACAGGCTCATGTGGTGACACACTGAACTGGACCCTGGACTAGCAAGTGCACACAACAGTCAAGTCTGGGATCACCTCAGATAAAATTTCATTAGGGATCATTCAACTGAACTGATGTACTCAGAACTCCATCCATGGAGAGAAACGTGAGATCTCTGCTCTGAGCTTGGAGTGCCTGTGTCAGAAATGGTTCTCTACAGTTGCTGAAGATGGAGCAGTGGGAGTGGGATCTGCTGCTCTCTCTCTGCTCCTGGTCAAATCAAACGGACCAGCAAGATGGATGATTCTTGCTGGGTTCGCCCCCCAAGTTCCCAGTGAAAGTCCATTCCCACCTAGTTACTGGTGGAGTTCAGGCTGCTGGTGCAGTTCCGACTGCCATCAGCTAAATGCTGCTGGAGTATCAGTCACCGCAACACCACACCATTGTGTCCGCTGTTTCCTGTGTCAGTCTCCAGGTACCCCTCCTCTGTTGTTCTGTCCTTTCCTATTTCCTGGAATGTGTCCTCTCTGCTTCATCGTGATTAATGTGTCCTTACCCTATTCCACTGTCTTGATTTTCCCTATTTACCCTTTAATTTAAAAGCTTTAAGAGATGAATCTCTTTTCAGTGAACAGTCTCTGCAATACATCACTGTGTAATGTGAATAAATCCATGCACAGCCAAGAGAGAACTGCAATCACACTGTAAATCACCAACACTACTCTGAATTATTCTGTCATATTAACAGCATCTGCAGTGAAAATCCCTAAGGACTAAGGTCAATAGTTCTCAAAACTATGGCAATGTACCTAAAATCAAAAGTAAAAAAAAAAAAAATCAGTAAAAAATAACATAAAGTTAAATATAGACTTTTATATCTGTGCAAGTATTGTAAGCATATTTTTAAAATACAGGAGCATTTAAAAAACATTTATTTGTATTAGAAAGTCAGATATACTATACAGAGAGGAGGAGAGACAGAAACGAAGATTTCTGTCCAATGGTTCACTCCCCAAGCGGCCACAATGGTTGGAGCTAAGCCAATTTGAAACCAGGAGCCAGGAGCTCTTCTGGTTCTTCAATGTGAGTACAGGGTTCCAAGGCTTTGGGCCGTCCTCCACTGCTTTCCCAGGCCACAAGCAGGGAGCTGGATGGGAAGCAGGGCTGTTGGAATTGGAACCAGTGCCCACAAGGAATCCAGGTGTGTGCAAGGCTAGGCTACCACACCGGGCCCAGGAACAATTTTAAGATTGATAAATTATCTTGTCACTCTTCTACACATGTGAAAAATCATTCCAAGTTTAAATTGTTCAACTTTAGTACAGAAAAATCTGTCAATCATGGAGCATATCATATGAATGGCAATACATGTAAATTATTGAGAAACATGGTTTGCACTTACTCTTCATCTAAATTGAAAGATTCATGATCAATGCTCACATTTTTAAAATTCTACACACTTCAAACTGGTTTTCAGAAAAGTTAAAATGTTATTTAACAGTTAACAAATATAAAACTTACTTCATATACCTGACTGACTTGTCCATGAAACCACTTTAAAACAAAATAGAAAGAAAAAGAAGCAATTAATAACAAATACGTTTGTGCATATGAATGTGCATGCATTTATGCATGCTGTGTCTGTCACTCTTCACCTATCACGTATCAGTCCTAATCAGAACATCATTTACACGTCACAGTAAGATGAAGGTAATTTAAAATGAGCAGTGGATTTCAGAGTTAGCCTCCCCAAAACATGAGCACCTTAGTCAGTAAGATGATTGCATTCTGAAAGCTGGATTCAATTTCCAACTACAGCTCTTGACAACTGCTCTCCAACAGTGATGGTTCAATAAGCTGAGTCCCAGTCTCCCATGTAGGACACCTGGACTGAGTCCTACAGTTCAACCTAATCCCAGCTGCTGAAGGAAATGTGAGTAGAAAACCAGTGGATGCAATTTCTGTCTGTATGTACTTCTTTATTTTTCTCTTTCTCTCTGCATCTCAAATATTTTTTGTAATTCAGAAAATCAGAATTCATTTACATATCTTTCTCTATTAAGTTTCAGAATGTTCAAATTGTAACACATTGAACATACCTTAGAAAGAGATCCCAGAATCTGGAAAATAAAGATTTAAATAGCACATTTAAAAACAAAAATTTCTCACATACTAAGTTTAGGGTTTTTTAAATTTTTAATCACCAACATGCAATAATTGCTAAAATAAAATTTTATTAATCTGCAGTTTATAATTATAGTTTTAATCTGTTTGTAATCCATGTCTTCTAGACAGCTTCTTCCAGAAGAAAAAAAGAATTTCAGGTCCCACAACAATTTGCATAAATCATTTTATCTTTTTTTCTTAATACAAATAAGAGGTAAGATTTAAATGCCTCTCCTAAGTGCCTATCTGACAAGCACTAACAGTCTACAGAATCAGAAACCCAGACGATGGAGCTAGCAATGATCTAATCCTCTAGGTGATTGTTTTCATATTCAAAGTTCCAGGATCAATAGGTGAAATTATCAAAAAGAACAGACCTAAGCAAATGGGTTTGAGACCTCTAGAAAATAAGCCAAAACAAACTAGAATCCATGAATGAAGCAAAATGCTTCCAGTTATCTATAGGTTTGTAAAGCAACATCCACTGAGGCATATTGTCCTGGATTAACATCGTTCATGCCACCATGAAGTGAGACTCTAAAGTTATCCAAACCTCTTTTACTGTCTGTGAACCTGATGGAAAAAGTATAAATCAATTCATTTTTTGTAGCTAGAGGGCAGTAGCTTTCTCAATGACTTTACCTCTTACATTCAATCATCTGAAAATGTTGTGTTCAGGAGAATAGTTCTAATTTACCATTTATGATGCTTGGGCATTTAGGCATCCAGGAAGTGCATTTTGTTGTCATTAATTCAGGGAAATTCTCAGTAAAACTACTATTGTGTCAAATATTTCTTTTGTTTCTTATGCTCCTTATTCTCCCTTACACTTCTTCTTTTCATTATGCATACATTCGATATTTGTAACTTCCCAGAGATTTGGGATGTTCTCTAATTTTAGTATATTTTAAAATCCTTTCTATGTTGGCAACCTTGATTGAGCTATCCTCAACTTAAGGAACTTTGTTCCTTATTGATGTCCAGCCCATCAGTAAGTCCATTAAGGGCTTTTTTCATTTCAACATATTATTCTTTTTCTCTTCTTCTTTTTTTTTTTTTTTACCTCCAGGACTGACTTACACTTGTCTCTTAGAAATTCATCTCTTCATATTACATCTATTTTATTCATGTAAACACTTGGTGCACTGATTCAAAACGTAGCACATTGATCACGTTGTTAGTCTGATAACTCCAAGAACCCTATCATATGTGAGTCTAACTGGGATGCTTGAAAATCTTTCATACACATTATCTCATGTTAGTATTCTTCGTGATTTTTCTTGACAGATCCGTGTTTCTTTTAAACTACCCTGCTTTGAAGTTCAGTTTATTACATGGTCCCTCTCCTGAGTGGCTCTATTTGATTTCGCTCTGTTCATACATCAAGCATTGAATATGTAGCTAATGTTGCTGACAGGACATCACAGTGAAGTTTTAAAACTATATACATGACAGTTTAACAGAATACATATGTTATGTTCCTGCTTAACTGCTGATTCCAGCTGCACTGCTAAATGTGAACAACACAGCAAGAATGATTTCATATTCTCTTCAACCTTAAAGAACAGAAAAACACCAATTTACATTTATCTCAGAAGGCATAGTCATACCATTCTATTTTTAACTTATTTACCTTTAAAAACTATTCGTTTTTGGTATAATTTAGGTTCTTTCAATTAAAAAGAACATAAGACGTGTGGTTCAATTTCTATAGCAGGAAATTCTCCCAAGGAAAACAGGAGGAAGACAGTATATTCTGGAGCGTGGCCTACCAACTGCACATAACCCGTAATAGTTCTGCTTGCCCACTCTCTTACACAACTGGAGCTGATCAAGCATTACAACCCTAAAAGCCTGTAATCCCTGAGTGTCATGCAGTACATTGCATTCAAAATATCTCTACTAGACTCTGTGAACTTTGATTCTAAGCATACTTGCCAAGAGCTAGATACAGTTATTTAAGCTTGTCTAACAGGAAATATAAAATGCTGTGGGAACAGATTAAGTTTCATGATTTTCTTCTACTAGAACAGTGACTTATGCACAAACCCCTGATGTTGAAGAAGGATGAATAGGGGAAATATCTGCTGATTCAAAGCAGGGGCAGATGACAGAAGAAGGCAAAGGAAGTAAATAACCAGGGACAGTGAAAGAGACGTTTGCAGGGGGAAATCTGCCAGAAGAAAGAGAGGGCATGCCAAGCAGCATGGAAAGTGCAACCACACAGCAACAAGTGGGTACACAGCTCCTGAAGCCAAGCTGGAAGAGATCCCAGCTTCACGATAACCAAGGGAGCAGCTGACACCCCACTGAGGCATAGAAGCATGGTTTAAAGGTTATAATCATCAGATTTGCAAGTAACACAGTCGTCCCACCTTCAGAATTTACTCAAATGAAATCAGCATACAACAGTTTTTCATACGTTCATGTTCACAAAGCTCAGCTGACCACAGTTAAAAGACAGAATTAATTCAGATGTCCATCAGTGGAAGACCACATTAAAAGAATGTGGTGTATTTACATGATTGAATTTTGCTCAGCTAAAAGAATGAACTCCTGTCTTTCGAAACAAAATGATGCAATTGGGAACCACTATGCTTAGTGAAATAAGCCAGTTCGAAAAAGACAAATTCTCTATAATAAGTGGTAACTAATAAAAAGTACAAAAATATAAAAGTGAGGGGCCCAGCACAGTGACTAAATTGGTTAAGAATCTGCCTTGCAAGCAGCAGGATCCCATATAAGTTGTTGGTTTCTGTCCACACTGCTCCATTTCCCATCCAGCTCCCTGTTTGTGACCCAGGAAAACAGTGGAGGATGGCCCAAGGCCTTAGGACCCTGCACCCTCAGGGAGAACCAGAGGAATTTCCTGGATCCTGGCTTCAGAATGGCTCAGCTTCAACCACTGAGAGAGACTACAGCAGATGGAAGATCTCTCTGTCTCTCCCTCTCTCTGTATATCTGCTTTTCCCAACAAAAGCAAATAAATCTTTTTCAAAATGGAGAAGTAAGATGGACATTGAAAATTCCTGCTTACAGCCTTTATCTATACACCTTAAGAACATTAAGTTTTTGTCTTGGTTTTGTTTGTAAACCTCTGAGAAGTGAACTCAAAGTATACCATTATAAAAATATAGGAAAGCAATAAGACAGAGCAAGGATGAAGAACACAGGGAGGGAGGACAGAGAACACAAGGAGGGAGGACGGAGAACACAGGGAGGATGGAGAACAAAGGGAGGATGGGAACACAGGGAGGGAGGACGGAGAACACAAGGAGGGAGGACGGAGAACACAAGGAGGGAGGACGGAGAACACAGGGAGGGAGGATGGAGAACACAGGGAGGATGGAGAACACAGGGAGGGAGGTCATGGAGAAAGTATCCTGACACTTCTGTGCTGTGAAATCTGCAGCACTTGTTCTGTTTATATCAATTAAATAATTTTTAAAAACTACAAAACGAGAAAAGCAACTCTTCCAAAAAATGCCTAAAAACAGATGTAGAAATACAAGAAAGAAAAAGACAACATAACTCCTTAAAAGAATCATGTCATTGTTAGAATGTGAACATTTAGAGACTGGTGAAATGCATGATTTTAATTAAAAAAAAAAAAACTGAAAAGAATCCTGGGGAAAAGCCCAGTCTCTTCAACAAATGCTGTTGGGACAACTGGATAGCAGCTTGCAGAATAAAGAAGCAAGACCCACACTGTCACACTGTACAAAAATCAGCTCTAAATGGATCAAGGACTGAAATCTGCACTCAGAAACCATCAAGTTATTTAAGGAAAATATAGGAAGCACTTTCTGAGAAACAAGAACATGGAAAGACTTCTTAGAAAAGACACCAAAGATCTGGCATGGCAGCCTAGAGGCTGAAATCCTCGTCTTGCATGCACCTGGATCCCATATGGGCGCTGGTTCCAATCCCAGCAGCCCTGTTTCCCATCCAGCTCCCTGATTGTGCCTGGGAACACAGTGGAGGACAGCCCAAAGCCTTGAGATCCTACCCGCGTGGAAGTCCTAGAAGAGACTCCTTGCTCCTGGTTTCATATTGGTTCACCTCCAAACATTGTGGCCGCTTGAGGAGTGAATCAATGGATGGAAGATCTTTTTCTCTGTCTCTTCTACTCTGTATATCTGACTTTACAACAAAAAAGATCCTTTTAAAAAAAAATAGAAAAGATGCCAAAAGCACAGGGAGTCAAAGCCAAAATGAACAGATCATACTCTGTCAAACTAAAAAGCTTCTGTACACCAAAGGAAACAAAAAAGTGAAGTAGCAACTAACAGAATGGGAGAAAATTTTTGCACACTACACAACTGATAGGGGACTAATATCCAGAATTTACAAAGAGCTTCTAAACAAAAAACATGTTAAAAATGGACAAAGGATGGGCCCGGCGTGATAGCATAGTAGTTAAAGTCCTGGCCTCGCATGCACCAGGATCCCATATGGACGCGGGTTCTAATCCCGGCAGCCCTGCATCCCATCCAGCTCCCTGCTTGTTGCCTGGGAAAGTAGTGGGGGACAGCCCAAAGCCTTGGGACCCTGCACCCATGTGGGACACCGGGAAGAGTTCCTGGCTGATGGCTTCAGATTGGCTTAGCTCCAAACATTGTGGCCACTTGGGGAATGAATCATTGGACGGGAGATCTTCCTCTCTGTCTCTCCTCCTCTGTATACCACCTTTCCAGTAAAAATAAATAAGTCTTTTTAAAAAATGGACAAAGGAAATGAGTAGACATTTTTCAAAAGAATAGATTCAAATGGCTAACAGACATATGAAGAGAGGCTCAGGCTCCCTAGCCATCAGGGAGATAACAAATTAAAACCATGTTGAGGTGCCACCTAGCTCCAGTGAGACAGGCCTACATTCAGAACTCAACTAACAACACCTGCTGGTGTGGATGTGGGGAAAAAGGTACTCTCCTTCACTACTGGTGAGAGTGTAGGCTAGTATAGCTGCTGTGGAGATCAGTATGGGGAGTGGCATCATTTTAGTGAAAAGACTTTTCTATTGTCCTTTTGTCACCCATGCATTGGTTATTCAGTGGCACATTTTTTTTTCCACTCCACAGTGCTGTAATTTTGTTGTTGTTCTAATTCATATCAGTTGTTGATCTTATTTCATGGTTTCTTATTTAAGGGAATGAAGAGTGATAGAGTAATAGAGACTACCGTATCCAGATGTGGGGATATAATGCAATATGCATCCCTGCTTCCAAATCAAAGATGGACTCCCAATGAAACTGTTGGAAATGTGTAGACAATGGGATGCTGGACTGTCTGACATTGTCTGTACCAGCAATGTCAGGGAACACTTAAGTAAGAGACTGATGCAATCAAGACTCTTTGTGAAGGACTATACTATTGTAGTAACATGAGGAAAATCAGTCGGGAAGTGAGATATTGAGGGGCAGATTCCAGTCTCTATGAAATTGTACTGTAAAATTTCAAAATAAAATTTTAGCAAAAAAAATCTTTAAAAAAATGTATGCTGACAAGAGGATGTTGGACTATCTGACATTATCCATTACTACAATGTTAGAATAAACTTAAATAGGAGAATGTTGGACTTATGACTTTTTGAACAACTACACTAAACCAATATAGGGAAAATCAGTGAGGGGAAGGGATTTGATGAAAGGGGAAAGGAAATCCCAGAGCTTATGGAACTGTATTATTAAATAAATAAATAAAGAGTTCTACTAAAAGTTAAAGGGAGGATATCCTCCTAGGTCAGCATCCAAAACCAAACCAAAAAAGACAGATAGAAAGAGGGAGAAAAGGAACTACACACCAGTATGTCTTCTGAACACAGATACAAAGGACAAAGATCCTCAACAAAATAGCTAATCAAATAGCTAATAACATCACAGGCCTACACAGTAGCCTAGAGGATAAACTCCTCCTCTTGCACACATCAGGATCCCATATGGGTGCCGGTTCTAATCCTGCAGACCCATTTCCCATCCAGCTCCCTGACTGTTGCCTGGGAAACCAGTGGAAGATGGTCCAAACGCTTGAGACCCTGCACCCACATGAGGAACTTGGAATAGGCTCCGGGCTCCTGGCTTCGGATTGGCTCAGCTCCAGCCATTGGGGCTGCGTGGGGAGTTAATCAATAGACAGAAGATCTTTCTCTCTTTCTTTCCTCCTCTTTATATATCTGAATTTCCAATAAAAATGAAATAAACCTTTAAAAATAAATAATAAATAAAATCCAACATCAAATCAGAAAGGTCATTCATCTGGACCAAGGGATGGTTCAACATAGCAAATTAATCAATGTGATACATAGTATTGACAAATGGAAGAATAAACAGCATGTGATTATCTCATCCGATGCAGACAAAGCATATTACAAAATACAACATCCTTTCATTATTATAACTTCATGTAAACTGGGTATGACAAGAACACTTCTCCACACAAGACAAAATAGAAAAATCCAAAGCCACTACCATACTGAATGGGAAGATGCTGGCAGCAAATCCAATAAGATCTGGAACCAACCAAGGATGCCTACTTTCACATCACTGCTATTCACGAGTTCTGGAGGTTGCAGACAGAGCCAATTGGTAAGAATAACACTCAAGAATGTTTATGCATTTCCTTGGGATACTGAAAAGAACACAAAAAAAGACATGTAGATTGAACTCCACAGAGCAAGCACTTAACAGATGAACCCACAGAGCCATTTGCACACCTAAAAGTTGAATGCTGGAAGGAGGGAGGCCTTCTGCTGACATAAAATCATGAAGCAAACCAAGTGAGCCTCTAACAGCCAGTTAGCCTGGCAGACACACTGGGATGAGAATGGTTTCCAAAGCAAAAGTCCTAACTCCATCCAACCATTTTTTTTCTCCAACCTCACCCATTCCCACCTGAATGTTGCCAAGAATGTGGTATAAAAATAGGTGTATTCACTAAATTGACACAAATTTAAAAGACTGTCAAGCAGCAATCTCTGATAATAACGAAAAGCCACTGGAATTCTCATTCACAGTTTGTGGGAATATAAAACTGTATGGCAATGTTGTGAAATAGTCTGGCCATTGTTTGTTAAATAAAACATATTTACAATGTAAGCCACCAATTCTGCTCTATTACCCAAGATGAATAAATAAATATGTCCTCACATAGACTTGTATATACTTCTAGAAAGCTGAGTCATGTTATCCCGGTGTTTGTACGGTGAACTGAATCAAAATGTCAAAATGATTTAAAAATAAATAATTGCATCAGGAAGATTAAAGGCATATAATCTAGTGCTTAAGGAAGTGGTTAGAATTCTGGATCCCAGTAAGAATGTCTAGGTTTGACACTCTTCTATGGCCCCTGACATCAGCTTCCCATTGATGACACCCTGAGAGTGCGGGGAGCCGTGCAGTTGGGTCAGATGGCATGGGTGTGTGATGAGCACCGCTCCTCAGTTAGCAAGGCTATGAGGAGTTTCTGGCTGCGTGGCAAGGCCCGGCAGAATGTCTCTGGTCACCTCATTGCTGCCTCACCCATTGTACTCAATCACCTCTCTGATGTTTCATAGAATTCTTCTGAGGGTGTTGTTGTAGCTTTTCTGCTAATGTGAAGTGATTCCTGTAACTGGTATGACACCTCAAATTGATCTATCATGTTATGATAAAAACACCTATAGTAACGTAAGGCCATGGCACACAGTTGAAAGTATATAATAATACAATTGAGCCCACTATGTTTCCAAACATCCCATTATGTGCCCACCTTTGTCCTAAAGTTTGCCCTAGTATAAGTAATGTTTTCCTTAAGAAATGGCTTGATAATATCTTGCAACAGATGGCAATCATGGAGGTACAAAGAGTTTGTTTACCATGCACCTCGAACTGTTACAACACATGATATGATGCATTTTAGTTTCTTACCACAGAAAGCAAAAGTATGTGGGGCATCTTTTATAAGGAAATAAATATGAACCCCGTCAAATTGGCTTAAGATCTCAATCTTATATTGGCACTTATATTTAGGGAAAGAAAACAGTTTATAAAAATCTTTATCTTATATTGGCACTTATATTTAGGGAAAGAAAACAGTTTATATAGATGAAAGGAAGTTTCTTGTAAGAGGCCCTCTGTTTGTAGATTAGCTGAATTGCCTTGATCCCTTTCACTGCCCTTTAACAAAAGAATAAAAAACAATTGAATCAGCACTAGGTGACGGTGACCGTAATTAATGCATGATTTGATTATAAAATTTAACAAAGAATCTATGTTATATGCTTTTATAAAATCCTTTCATTTATGATCTTTTAATTCTGTATTCTTAATATTTTAATCAATATTAGTTTGTGTTTAGTAAAAGTTGATTTTGAGTATAAGTAAACTACCTGTCACTATGTAACTGCATGCACTGCCAACCGTGGAGTTCCTGGCTTCAGCCAGGTGATTGCAGGTTTCAATGAGTAATGGTTTGTTAAGAATGTTTTCTTTGAAATAGAAAAATATTTTTTAGGATTGCTTCTTGCATTTTCATAATGTATGAATCCATGATGTAATGAAAAATGAAACAATTGGATGTTGTGAAAAAACTTGTGATGATTTATGTATAAATAAAGAAGGCAACTTTTCTGAGTTGTCCATTATGAGCATCAAGTCATAGTGGTCCGTGTCTTATCTCTTCCTATCATCTCGCCGATCCATGCATCCTTTGCAAGCTCTCAGTCAGCTGGAGCTGGTCTCCGGCATGAGAGGATGTAAACAATAACTCATATAATCAAATCTCTCCCACACACATGGGGGACCTGGATTAAGTTCCCAGTTTCCAGGTTTGGCATGGCCCAGACCCAGACATTTTGGGCACTTGGCGTGTGAATCCGTAGATGGGAGTGCTTGCTCTCTCTTGCTTCCTCCTACTATTTTTTCAAGCAATGCAAGATCACAGATCCAGTCTCTATCTGATTCTCAAATTTTCTTTTTAATACTAGATCTCAAAAAACAGACAAGAAGTCAACTTAATGAAAGGCTAATGTTAAACATGCCCAGGCCAATTCAATTCTAAGAGATGAGACATTCACCAGATAAAGAACAGGCTTATTACTATTTTTTTTTTTTTGGAAAATGAAACAGTACAACACCATAATAGCTTCATAAACAATGTTTGCAATGTAGTAACTATATACCCTTAGAGAGAGCAAGCAATGGTTCAATACTTGGGAGCCTGACAACCTTGTGGTAGACCTGCTTGGGTTCTAAGACTCCTGGAGCAGCTCTGAGCATTCCAAGAACTAAGACAGTAAATAATAGAAGATCTCTCTCCTCTCTCTCTCTCTCTCTCTCTCTCTCTCTCTCTCTCTCTCTCTCTCTCATTCTCTCTCATTCTTCTCCTCCTACACACACACACAGACATACACACAAACACATACACACATGTCCTAAGCACAGCAAAAAAAAGGAAATTTTTTTTTAATTTACAAAATATATGAAGATCTATGAAACCCACTCAAAAGACAAAAGGGTAGGAGCAGGTATTCAGTACAGCGGTTTAGGTGTTAGCTCTGATGGTCACATCCCATATCAGATTGCTCAATTCAATTCTTGCATTGCTTTCTTTTTTTTTTAAAGATTTATTTTTATTATTTTTTATTGGAAAGGTGGATATACAAAGAGGAGAGACAGAGAGGAAGATCTTCCGTCCTATGATTCACTCCCCAAGTGAGCGCAACGGCCGATGCTATGCCGATCTGAAGCCAGGAGCCTCTTCCGGGTCTCCCACGCAGGTGCACATCCCAAAGCTTTGGGCCATCCTTGACTGCTTTCCCGGGCAACAGGCAGGGAGCTGGATGGGAAGCAGGGCTGTCAGGATTAGAACTGGCGCCCATATGGGATCCCGGGCATGCAAGGTGAGGACCTTAACCACTGCGCCACCGCACTGGGCCCTGCATTGCTTTCATTGTCAAGGTCCTACTAATAAGCACTTAGCAAAAAACAGGCAATGTGGTAAGAACTTGTGTACCTGCCACTTACATGGGAGAGCTGCACTAAGTTCCTGGCTTCCTGACTCTGCCTGACCCTGTCTCAGCTGCAGGAGGAACTCTGAGGGGGAGAAACAGTGGGTGCAAGATCTCTCACTCTTGCTCTCTCTGCCTTTCAAAAACATACATCTTTTTTTTTTAAATTACAGGTTGTTAATTATACTGTCAAAAAATAATTTCAAAAATGACATAACCATGCAAAGAAACATGCTGGTCACACAGATAATAGATTTAGCACAAAAAACCGCTTAACCTATTATTGATAACATCGAAGAAATTTTAGGAAAACAGAAAAAGTGAAGAGAAGGATGACAGTAGAAGATACATAAAAACTTCAACTTCAAAACATGAACCAAAAGGTACAGTCCCAGGCTGTGAAAACTGTATCAAATATTTATCAGGTGGAACTTTATAGCATAATGGAAACTAAAAAAAAAAAAAGATAAGCGAACTTGAAGTTAGGCTTATACGATCCAAATTAAAGCAGAGAAACAAGAAAACATTGAAATAAACAAACACAGTATGAGGTACTTCTTACTAACCGAGAAGTCTATGACATGAGTAGTTGGACTCACATGAGAAGAGAAAGGAGCAATAGTAAAATATTTGAAGAAATCATAAGTTCAGAAAAATCAGTGAAAAAATTTGACAGACTCAATCGCTGGACTCAAAGCAGAATACATGAACAGAAAATTTCTCCTAGACATCTATCATCACGTCACTCAACACCAACGACTAAAATCTTAAAAACGGTCAGACAAGGCAAGGCAGGGGAGAAATAAGATAACACACACGAAGCAGCAGGGGCCAATGCGACTATACTGCTCTAAGTTTCACACATTACAAATCAAGTGGTAATTCAAGATAAACTGTGATGTTTAAGATATACATTAAGTTTCCTGAGCAGACATAAAAAGTTTTATTTAAACAAAGAGTAAATAAACCAAAATACTAAAATGTGCATAAAAATTAACCAAAAAAGAGAAAAGGAACAAAGGGGCAAAGAATATATATGTATAAAATAAAGCAACCAGGAAGATGATAAATTAACTAACATATTAGTTAATTAGCATTCTATTTGAACTAAATGACATGGAGTTTAATTAAATAAGTAAACTAAACACCAATTAAAAGACAGATTGCCAGGCTAGTAAGCAAGCTAGATGAAACTATATGCTATTCAAGGACATACACAGTAAATATATGGTTACGAATACTTTGAAATATATTAATATTGCAACAAGGAAACCCAGCAACTTTCCACCCAGATCAAGTACACTCTAAGAATTGTCTCAAAGACAAAATAACTGTTGTTGCATTGCTGGTACATTAACGATGGACTAGTCCCGTTTGCCTAATGCTCCCTCCTATAGCCAAAATACTCAGGGCATAACATGATTTCCTTGGGTCACTGTGCAAAAAGAAATACAAAGAAAGGGTATTTCCCCCCGCCCCCAACACTCAGGGCTAAAGTTATTTTTAAGCACAGAGAAGAGTTAACTAACAAGCATGAAATCAAGAAAGGTTTATCTTTAAGTTTTGATGGTAAGGTTGGCCTTAGTCTAGGATTTGAATATACATAGCAATATACTGAATATACTGAATATACTGAATCAACCTGCAATCAAAACTTACAATAAACAAAGACATACAACTCCCTAAGAAAAGCCAGATGACTGTAAAAAGTCTTGCCAAGTATGTATACTGCAACTGGATATTGAGAAATATGCAAAATCCATAAATAGGTTGAAAGACACAAACCATATAGTTGCCTTAACTATTGCATTACTTTAATGTACACAATAAAGATATGTTAAAATCTGATTATATTTGTTCCTTTTATTTTATCTATCAAGGTAGAAATACAAGACAACGTGTTTAAAATGCCACAGAACACATGTACTGGGGCAACAGCCTGGCCCATGCCTACACTTGCTATTTTTATTCCAAGTAGGCAAAAGATACAAATATTCATTAATAAATTTGAAGTAGTTTTAAATTAAAATGAAAAAATACAAGCATACCATTTTCAAGTCCCGTAAGACAATTGTTTTGATGGATGGGGAATTTATTCTCGGAACATTTATGAAGTCTGAAAGAAAATCTAGCTCTTTTCGGCATAAATATCTCTGTTTCAGTTACATGGTCTCACAGGTACAGTTACCTCTTCCTGCTGAGGTTCTATAGCTGTTTCTTCTTCTCCTTCTTGAGTGCTTAACCCAAATGTTTCTTCCAAACTAGAAACAAACTGCAAAAAAATCAAAACAAATTAAACACTTTTCATAATTTAAAATTGATTCTATTGTTCCAGGACTTTGTTCATATTAGACTTGCACGTATTAAGACACTATTTAGACTTGACATAGGAAAAAAAACTTCATATTTTTCATCTTATATCTCATCTTACATCATCACAGGGCAACCAAGACATTCCTGGACCCTGCTCCCCAGAAAAAAAATCCTCTTCATGAGTCTACCATTTCTGTGTTGATACCTACCTAAGAAGGCAAGATTCTGCCCAAGAATGGTTCATGGATTAGGTAGGTATTCCTCAATTTATAATTTCTTGTTTTCCTCCTCTTAAGGGAGTCATAAAAATAGAAATATGAACACCAAAAGTAATACATTTTTTACATGAAGTTTTGTTGTTGTTTATTGGAAAGGCAGGGAAAGATCCTCATTCCACTAGTTCACTCCCAAGTGGCCATAACAGCCAGAGCTGAGCTCATTTGATCCAAAACCAGAAACCTCCTCTGGGCCTCTGACATGGGTGCAGGTTCCCAAACCCTTAGGCCATCCTGCACTGCCCTCCCAGGATACAGGCAGGAAATGAATAGGGAAATGCAGCAGCCAGCACAAGAACCAGCGCCCATATGGGATCCAAGCATGTGCAAAGCAAGATTCAGCCACTGATCCATTGTGTTGGGCCCTAAAAGTAATGTATTTTAAAGGAATATTTTTTAGCATAACCCAAGAAATGTGAACAAACTTGTGGTTTGGATGTTTGATGTTACATTTCACATTCATGCTTTTCATTGCTCTTGTGTGATAACTGATGTATTTGCAGTTCAATTTTAGGTGACTGTATAAGTAAAACACAAAGAAAGAGCATTTGTTTTTCTCACTGCAAGCTGAAGTTGTATGAAATGGAAAAGCAGCTTTTGTTTTTGTTTTTAGAAAGTCAGATTTATAGAGAGGAGACAGAGAGAGAAAAGATTTTTTATCCACTGGATCACTCCTCAAGTGGCCACAACGGCCAGAGCTGAGCCAATCTGAAGCCAGGAGCCAGGAGCCTCCTCCAGGTCTCCCATGTAGGTGCAGGGTCCCAAGGCTTTGGGCCATCCTTGACTGCCTCCCCAAGCCACAAGCAGGGAGCTTGGATGGAAGTGGAGCATCCAGAACACAAACCAGTACCTGTATGCGATCTGGGTGCATGCAAGTCAAGTACTTTATCCACTAGGCCACCGTGCCAGGCACTGAAAGGTTTACCTTTGAAAGCTCTACTTGCAAGGCTGCCCTTCATGTGGCATCTGAGAAGCTGAATTGCTGAAGGGTTCTACTCATCCACTGACAGGAGTAGCTTACCATCCCTGACTGCCTGTACTATGCAGTTTGTGCTCAATACCTGCTGTCCTGTTGGAATTCTGGAACTTTGGTCAAGCAAGACAGAGTATACCATGACCCATCTCTACCAAAATCCTGGGCATGAGTTCCTAACGATTTTCTTTAGTAGACATTCCCCTTGTGTTAACATAATTCATTTCTAGAGAAGTTAAACATTCATCACTCCGAAGGGAGAAGACTGGCAAGCCTGGAATTGCCTTCCTCCAGATTTCCCTCCACGTGCCATCAGTTACAAATCTCAAACACGGGTATTTAGTATACGCTGATACCCAACACAGGGATCAGTAATTGTCTCACCATGCCCAGACGTTTGGTGATCATCTTAATCTTTTCGTCCTTCCCCAGTAGTTCTTGTGTCTTACTCGAGGGAATAGGCAAAGCGTATCGTAAAAGGGATTCTCCTGCTGGTGGACATCTTAAGACCATGGGCTCAGCTTTGTCACACGCTAGTTTTCTATTACGTCGCTCTTTCAGTCTATGTGACAAGGGTGACTTAAGCAGCCCTTTTTGATACATCAGTTGCGGAACATTTGCCCAGGTAGAACTTGCGGACATTATGTGCTTGGACGGCTTCATTTCCCTGTGGACTTAGCTTCCAAGTTGCACATGAAAAATCGAAGTCCTCCCTGCAAATAAAACATAAGAGAAAAAACAAAATTTGACTAATAAAGATATTTTAATCAAATTCATGCACTACACTTGCTTTTATTTTTCTGAGGCAGCGTTCTGAGCAGCTTGCACAGAGTACATCCACCAACCTCTGGAATCCACAATTAAAATTATTCGTACATCAGAGGTAAAATCCTTAGGTAAAATAAAGAATATAGTTAACAAAGTATTCAATTTACATCAAAAAGTCACTTAATTCCAAATAGCAAAAAATAAAATGTTATTGTTTTTAAGATAATACACATAATTATCACCATCAAATATGTGTGTAAAGTGAAATCAGAATGACAAGCTGACTATTACAAATCTACTAAATTCTGAATTCGTAGTTCTAAAACAGGCTACATTTGAGCCAGTTGAATCTGGCTACAATTCCTGCTTCTTTTCTATGTCATTTGCTCTCCATATGGAAAATAAAAAATGTTTTTTTTTTAAAGCTAAAGCATGTATGGCATTTCATTACGTGAATGAGGAAACAGATGAAGATGTCTGATTTAAAATGATAGAAGGGTGGGGCACTGTGATGCAGCAGGTCAAGTTAATATAAGGGACACACACTGCTCTTATCTCAGCAGCACCAGCACCTCTGCTTCTGACTGAACTTCCTGCAAATGCATCTTGAGAAGCAGGTAATGATGGCTCAGGTGACTGTGCCCCTAGTGCTGACGTGGGAGATCCAGATGGAGAGCTGGCATTCTAGTTTCCGCCTGGCTCAGCCCTGGCTACTGCAGGAGCCTGCAGAGTGAATCAGTGGTTTTTAGAGTCCTCTCCAGCCTTTCAGGTAGACTAAAAAACAAACAAAACAAAACTTTTCTTAATTGATGGAAAGATGACTAATTAACAATGTCAACTCTGTAGAAGTTACAAAATGGAGAAGGCAAACATTCCTAACAAGTCACAAATTTTGTGTTGAGAAAACCCTCAGCAAAAATGAAATGTGTATGGGGCAATTGGGGAAAAGGCAGTGTCAACAGTGCAAGAGTGTACTTTTAATTCTGATTAAAATTCTGCTTATTTGAAAGGCACAGTTGAGGGAGGAGAAAGGGGACAGGGAGGGAGAGAGGGAGAGAGAGAAAGAGAGAGAATGAATGGTCTATCTGCTTGTTCACACTGCAAATGGTTGTACTGAGTAAGGCTGGGTGAGGTTAAAGCCAGGCACTTCAGCTCGGTCTCCCACATGGGTCACCAGCCACTTAGACTGTCTTCTGCTGCTTTCTTGGGGAATATTCATAGAGAGCTGGACTGGAAATGGAACAACCAGGACTCACCTGGGCACCCATATAGAATAAGGTGACATAGGAACAGCTTTACCTGCAAGCCACAATGCCAACGCTTCATCCTCATCTTTTCCACATAATCCCGAAAGTACATGCCCTTTACACCACAATTCCTATGGAAAAATGGCCGGGTCTTGGAACACGACAAGATACATCCAAGGCAACCTCATGTGCAGGCCACACTCAAGTTCTACAGGACTAAAGATTGTGAAAACCATTAAAAGGAACACAAATGTAGACCCAGATGTATAAATTACAAAATCTACACATGGCTTGGGTCCTGGGGTCTACCTACTAGGTGGATTTGGGGTTCGTGAGCCCCAGGGTTGGGGGATCCAGCAGGGCTTGGGTAGCCTGGCCCAGGTCCTTGGGCCCACCTGCAAGAACTTAGTGAAAAAGGTGGAGCAGTGGACACAGACTCTCCTGATGTAAAAGGAGAATTGGCAGCTCATTTGGTGCCAATGCAGAAGAACTTTGAACCCCAAACAATGACAGCAGTGAACGGAGACTCGAGGCTGACCATGTCAGCAATGAATATTGGCAGGGTGGCAGCATCCTTGGACTGGTGAAATCAACAGCATTTCAGAACTATCCAAACCACTTGGGCAGAACTCTTGGAACATGCACACATCTGGACCCTGAGTTGATACAAGGTGGCAGTTCCTCATCCCTGGGTACTGGGCCATTTGGAAAGGTGCATGTGGCTTTCCTCTCTCTCTCCCCTTCTGCCAAAGAAGAAACAGCAAACTTGGAAACAATGAGTTCACTCAATTTTCCCTAAACCTGAATCCTTCTAAATCATATCAACAATATAACCATTATAAAAAATAAGGTAATTATAAAAGTTGATATTAAACATCATCATGTGAGGTTAACAAATCAAACAGTACAGAATGAATTGCACGTGGGCACAGGATAATGTACTGTCCAAACTGAAACACAGAAAGACACTAAAACAATGAACGGAATAGGAGGTTTTGTTTATACATCAAGCAATCTAAGTGTATCTGGAGTGTCCAGCAAAGGACAGCAGTGAAACATTCGAATAAATAATGAGTTTTTCCAAATTTGCTGAAAAACATATATTCTCAGCTCCTTGGCCTTAAAGAATACACAGAAAACTAATAAATACACATATTAACAGAGGAGATCCAACAACAAAGCAAAATCCATGGCTTGTAGATTTTGACATAAATGGATAAGCCTCTTCGGAGAGTTACAGAAAGGTTTAAGAGGACTATAAGACAAGGCAATTGCCCCCCCTTGCCCTCCTAGCCACCCCAGGAGCTGGGCTCTAGCACTATCCACCAGCCAGGTGCATCACCACTGCCACCCTTCACGCCTTAACCTGACAGCAAGTCAAGTCCTTCAGTGGGGACACAAAACAGCACAGGATGAGTCAGGAAACGCCCACAACACTCTCCAAATTTTCCACCAGGGGCGGCAGAGTCATCACTGAGAGAAAAGTATACCCCAGGTGGGAGCTGAGCCATCTCTCAAGGGGGAACCCTCTAGGCAAGGGATGGCTCATCAGGTCAGAGACAAGCTGTCCCAGAGGGGGAAGCCTCACCCTGAGCCCAGAGGGGGAAGCCTCACCCTGAGCCCCAGGGGAGTCCCTGATTCCCCCAAGGGGAAGCCTCACCCTGAGCCCTGAGGGGGACACCTCACTCGTCTTGCACCTTCCTGAGGGGGACACCTCACTCGTCTTGCACCTTCCTGAGGGGGAATCACACACCAAGCCTTCTTGAGGGAGTGCCTGACTCCTCCTTGGTGGGGGAGTCTCAGCCTCACCCCAAGCCTTCCCTAGGGATTCCATCACTCCTGGGATGGGGTGAGCACCCTATCCGAGGGGAAGCCTCACCCTACACCTCGGGGTGTCCCTCTCCAGGCGGCCAGGAGCTGGGGACTGTTCGGTGCGCTCGAGTCGAAGGTGAAAACCTGCTTACCTGATGTTGGAAGTCCTGCATCTGCTGGGCTTCAAAACAGACGCCTGCCCTCCGCATACAGCTAGCCAGCCCTCTACCAACACATTATTGCTGAAAACGGGCGCCCAGGTCCCGGAAGACCTCGGGGAGCGCTTCCACACAGGTGGTCGCTTCCGGGGGCGTCACAGACGGAGATGACGTCACAGACATCACAGACGCGGGCGGCTTCCGACGTCAAATGCAGCGAATCTGTTTTCTGTTTCATAAATATAATTCCAAAAAGATAATTATATTGATCTGAATAAAACAGGGAGCCCGTGTTTTGGAGGAAGACTAAAGAACCTCCGTCTATTCCTCGTGTACGAGAACACCCTCTAAAGTGAAACAACATGGAGAATTATTTTATGCAAAAGCAAAATTAGTTTCATGCTGCAGGCAGTGTTTGTGCATTGTTGTTTCACAGTTCACATCAGTTTTTAATTAATTTATATAAAGTGAATACATCCATATGTTTCACAATAAACTTAGAGAAGCATAGTGAAACCTCCCACTAACTCCTCTCCTGTCCTACACTTTCATTTCATTTTACAGTAGTCAGGCAGACACAGAGAGAGAGATCCTGACTGCTGGTTGACTCACCAGATGCACATGAAACCCTAGGGTTGGGCCAATCCAAGCTCTCCCATAATTTACATTAGCATGAAGCTGCATCTGGATTATCGCCGCAAGGACTTGAACCAGGCACTCAGCTAGGCAAGGTAAGCATCCTATACTGCATCTTAACTGCTGTGTTAATGCCCATTCCTACTTTAGTTTCTCAGTGTGGTATTAGAGGTCATAGATTTGATATCTCTCTTTTCCAATATTGTTGTTACCATTTGTAAATGCTGTAACTTCTCCCCTGCATGCTTACTTTTGATGGGATTCCATAAGGTCTGATATAGTATATTTTCATTTGGTCTAAAATGTTTGCAGCACTTTATTTCGATTTTTGTTTGAATCTTTGGCTACTTAGATTTCTGTTGGGTGTACAAATTTTTACATTCTACCCATTGAGCTGAAATTAAATTTTTTGTGTAATTTGGTAATCTTACCTTGCAGGTTTTGAAATTTCTTAAGATTACTGAGACAGCACAGAATGTTGTCCTTGTGGCATTTTCTTGGTGCACCTAAGAATAATATACCAGTGGTTGAAGCATTTATATTTATAATATACTTTATAAATATAATATATAATATACTTTATAAAATGCATGCTCCTGACTGGTCATTTTTTTCATTTTAAAATATTGCCTATTCTGAAATCTACACTTTTTTTATCAGTAGTGACATGTTTTCTAACCTTTCAATTGATTACTTTATTTATCTTTCAAGAACTCTTTGCAAACAGTTTATGATCATCTTTTTGAAAGGATTATAACCACATCTGGCTTTTCATTTGAGGGCACTTATATCATTTGCATTTAATGAAATCTCTGAAATGATTAAATTTGAGTCTACTAGGTTTTTCTTTTTAAGCTTCATTTATTTATTTGAAAGGTGGAGTTACAGAGAGAGAAAGAGAGTGAGGGAGAGATCTTCCATTCTTTGGTGCAAACCAAAGCCACGGACTTGGAATTGTGCTCAGGCCTCCCACGTGGGTAACAGGGGACCCAAGTGATTGGAATTATTTTCCATTGCCTTCCTAGGCACAACAGCAGGGAAATGAATTGGAATTGAAGCATCTGGCATGTGAACCAATGCTTACATGGAATGCCAGCTTTCCAAGGTGACAAGACATGATAATCCATGCTCCCTGCTACCATTATTTTCTTGACATAAAAAGAAACACACAATGTACTTAATTATTTCTGGTCATGTTGTTTTAACTCTTAGCAGTTAACAATAAAATAAAATTTCAACTCATCCATGTTCTATCCAAAAATAGGGCATAGCGTTTGGCCTTCAGCTGTCTGCTCCTTGGTTAAAAAATCATAATGCATAATGATCTCAACCTTACTACCTTTACAGAAAATCAGCTGGTTTTGTTTTATGCAGAAGGCTTTACTATGCTGCTAAATGTTCAAGGAAACTTTTTCACAACTGAGACATGTTACCAATTCAGGTTGAGTTGCGGGCCCGGCACAACAGCTTGTTTGAATAATCATTTTTCAAGCACTGAGATCCCATATGAGTGCCGGTTTGTATCCCAGTTACTCCTCTTCTCATCCAGCTCCCTATATGTAGCCCGGGAAAGCAGAGGAGGATGGCCTAAAGCCTTAGGCCTCTGCACTCACTTAGGAGTCCCAGAAGCAGGTCCTGGCTTGTGGCTCCTGGCTCAAGATTGGCTCAGCTCCAGCCATTATAGCCACCTGGGGAGTGATCCAGAGGATGGAAGATCTTGCCCTGACTCTCCTTCTCTCTGTACATTTGCCTTTCCAATAAAAATAAATAAATATTTTTTAAAAAGAATTTTGAGTTGTGTGTTAGTAAATTGCTCATTTTACGGTTATCGGACAATGTTACTTTCATGAAATTGAGCCGATATAAATTTAGAAAGTTTTCATTGTCTCTGGGAAAGCATGAGAAAATTTCTC
This sequence comes from Ochotona curzoniae, assembly GCF_017591425.1. Taxonomy (NCBI): domain Eukaryota; kingdom Metazoa; phylum Chordata; class Mammalia; order Lagomorpha; family Ochotonidae; genus Ochotona; species Ochotona curzoniae. The sequence goes on from NW_024465482.1 coordinate 66,517, forward strand.
ACATGCCTCTGCTAATATTATCTGCACTGGCTTCAACCACAGAAGCCAAGTATGACTCTGCAGTAACAGACTGAGGAAATGCATCCAGAGAACGATCATGAATATCATCTAATGACAACACACGCATGTCATTTTTTAGTTCACCAAGTAGCCTCACTTGAAGATTAAAAAAAGAAATCTTAAGAAAACTTAAGAAAATTTCTTAAGAAATCTTAAGAAAACTAACTAAAACCAAAAAGGAATAGAATATCAAACCAGCACGTACTCCAAAATCAATGGAGTTATTTACAAAAGCAAATCTGATCATTTGTTTAGCCATATCAATTAAATCAGAGTTATAGTAGATAAGGATCAGGCAGGGAAGCCTTTCAATGCACCTCAGTGACTCCTTTACAATAAAATATTTTTGCATGTTTTAGTGTTTAACATGTAAATTGTCATAAAGAAATTTCATAGGTTAAGGGGAAAAAATGCAGGTAAAAGAATGAACCTACTTCCATTCCCTCATATAATGCAGCATTGGTTTGCAATAACAATAACCAGTAGGAGAAATGCATATACACTTTGTATAACATAAGGTACACCCCAAATTTGAGAAGTGTAGTCCTAAACCTCTGGTTGGCTTTGGGATTTTGGCTGCCTAAAGGGATCCTTTGGCTAACGTCGACCAAACCCATATGTGGTGGCATCCTGTCTTTTTACTCTATTCCTGGATCCCATGATCCTGTACCACTGGTGGGGTACCATAGTGTATCCAAAACAACCCATACAAAACACACCCAAGTTATTTTGGTATTGCTCCTGACAATTCAATGGAAAATCACCATGGTCCTGACTGTATAGCTTTGCTTTATGGTTCCAAGTCATCTTGATGTGGTGCCACATGCTTTTTTTGATTCTGGTTGAATTAGTTAAATTCAATTGAAGTACACTAAATGATATTCATCTTGAAAATAGTGTTATGGTTGATAAAAAAATCTACATTCAATAGAATTTCATTCTGAAGTTGAGGCAATATTATTTTATAAAGTGTTCCTTTTTCTTATTTCATAGAGGGTTCATGTTATTTCATAGAGGGTTCGGTTTTCTGCAAATATCAGTATAGTTATTAAGATAAACTGTTGCACATTTTAATGCAACATTAGCTATAATATTTTACATGGGAAAAATAGAAATACCGCTTTTTGGGCCCAATGGCATAGCCTAGTGGTTAAAGTCCTCTCCTTGAAAGAGTTGGGATCCCATATGGGTGCCGGTTCTAATCCTGGCTGCTCCACTTCCCATCCAGCTCCCTGCTTGTGGCCTGGGAAAGCAGTGGAGGACAGCCCAAAACCTTGGGACCCTGCACCCGTGTGGGAGAGCTGGAAGAGACTTTCTGTTTGCTGATTCACTCTTCAAGTGGGTGCAACGACCAGAGCTGAGCCAATCTGAAGCCAGGAGCCAGGAACTTCCTCCAGATCTCCCGTGTGGGTGCAGGGTTCCAAGGTTTTGGGCTGTCCTCCAAAAGTTGATGGGTTTGTTGATGAGCTAAATACCTCCATCCTAATCCTATATGACCCTCAGTGTAGAAAGTCTGATGCCGCCAATAAACTTTGGCTATTGATCAGCAGTCAGTAGTCCATGCGTGCTATTATCGGCTCCGTGCACAAAGTCCGTCACTGCAGGACAGCGACAATAGGTAAGGTGCAGAGTTTCTGTGTGTGATGAAAGGAATAGCTGAGAAAGTGATTTGGGACTAAATATCGTAAAGCATAACATAAGGTTACTATGAGACATATCTGTGACATGCGGCCCTTCCCACCAGCACAAGAACCCACATTGAAAAACAAAACAAAATAAAACACCCTGCCGGATTGCAGTACCTTTTCGTGTGGTTCCTTGGAGAAACCAGCAGAGGGTGAGGGTGCGCTGGAGGCGAGAAGGCAAAAGCAGCTGGCAGCGCGGTTCTGAGCCAGCTGGTGCCTCCCATCCCCTGATGGCCTGGTTCGGGGAAGCCCACCCTGGCAAGGGGCAGCTGGGGGAGGCAGCTGTTTCTCAGGACGACTTTCCTGACAATGCTCCAGGAAGGGAGACCTGTGCCTTCTTCCCGTCGCATGCCTACACTGTTCAGTTTGGATGAACTCCTCTCTATGCTGCAATGTAGGGTTCCACCGGCTGTTAGCCTAGTTATGAAGGTTCCTGCCTTCCACCTGGGTTCAGTGACCCTAAGCACAGCTTCCTGCTAATGCAGCTCCTAGAAGTGCAGCCAGGATGGGATTGTTCCTACAAGCCTCCTCCCCGCCGGGAAGGGGGGGGAGGAAGTTGAGGAAGGGAGGGAGGGAGAACCTAGCTTCAGGTCCAGCTTGGGGGCTGTGTTCAGGCACGTGGGGTGGAGATGGGGAGGGGATGAACAGTAGATGGGATTACCTATGTCTTTCATTTTTCAAAGAAATGATTATTTATATCCACCCGTTATAGGGCACTGAAAAAAAAAGGCTCATGATTTTAATTGGAAAGCAGAATGCCGGAGAGGGAGAGAATGGAGAAAGACAGATTTCACTCCTCAGATGCCCTCAATGTCCAGGACTGGACCAGGGCCAAAGCAAGGAACCTGGAACTCCACCTGGGTCTCACGCACAGATGGCAGGGGTCCAGCGTAGACCATCCTCCAGGGCTTCCCCAGGCACCTTAGCGGATAGCTGGATCAGGACAGGATCAAGGAATAAAACTGGTGATTCAGTATCAGACACCAGCATTACTGGGGACCCCTAAGCCCTCTGTACCAAAATGCAACCCCAGGCAACATGTTTGCTTGTTTAATTATCAAACTCAATGGGGGGTAAAGGTACATTGCTGTCTGAGGGGTAAGTTGGTACAGTTTGTGGAATATAACAGACAATGTCTGACTAGTCTCGGGAGACATCCACAAGGATCCCACACTCTCACCTGTCTGCTAAGAGTGTTCAGAATGTGTCCATAGGGCCCGGCGCGGTGACCTAGCAGCTAAAGTCCTCACCATGAACATGCAGGGATCCCATATCGGCGCGGATTCTAATCCCAGCAGCCCCACTTCCCATCCAGCTCCCTGCTTGTGGTCTGGAAAAGCAGTCAAGGATGGCCCAAAGCCTTGGGACCCTGCACCCGCATGGACAACCTAGAAGAAGTTCCTGGTTCCTGGCTTTGGATTGGTGCAGTACCAGCTGCAGTGCTCACTTGGGGAGTGAATCATCGGAGGGAAGATCTTCCTCTCTGTCTCTTCTCTCTGTATATTTTTCCTTTCCAATAGAAAAAAAAAAGATTTTTTTAATCTGTAAAAAAAAAAAAAGAATGTGTCGATAACATAAATTTTCTTGCAGTAGTTAAAATCTGAGCTTAAATGCCAGTGAAGAAATGCCAGAGTAGGCCTCAGTGATAGGTGGGGCACAGATAGCACTGAAACGGAGGTTCCCCGTGCTGCCCTTCTTACCTCCTGCACGGTTCAAGTTACTTGACAGTGTGGAATTGGCTACAACAATTCCGCGTGCCCTGCCCCTCCTGCCTCCTATCATGCTGGTTTAGGAAAACTTTGCATTCCAAACCAGAACCCTGATGACAGACCAAATCTGACAGGGACCCAAAGCCAATGGGAACCCAAACCTGATGGGCCATAAAGATGTCTGGTAGGATCCTGGGCTGCGCCCAACCTTCAGAAGAGTACTCAAAACAGAAACATATGACAAAAAACCCGCTTATGGGTAACCTCACCTACATCTAGATGACTCCTCCAGAAGGGTGGTGCAAATCCCAGGACGCAGGAAGCCAGGATTGTGGGAGGACAAGAGCAAGTCATCGGACACATGCTAGGATGTTGGAAGGAGTCTTTCTGCTGCACTCCAGGAGATACTGTGCAGGGTGGACAAAGTAGGGGTTTTTAAGTTCTCAGTCTCCAACTAGACTGAAGTGGGCAGTACAAAGTTTCCAAGCATTCAATTAACTAAGTGGCAGGAAGAGAGCTACTGGAGCCCAGAGTGTCCCTGTAGTTAATTAGGTTAAAGTAGCACAGTAGGAGGCAGGAGAGGCCAGGTGTGCAGAGCACAGGAGGGGCAGGGCAGGCCGGAACCTCTAGAGTGGGTTTCCCACAATCAGTTAATTTGAATCCCGTGACAGGAGATAGGAAGTGCCTGGAATGCCCTCTGTTTCTGCACTGTCTGCTGTCAATAAACCTGGTAAGCAGGTGTTAGCTATGACACTCTGTGCCCAAGAACTATTCTCAACATTTTGTTTGCATGAATTCAGTTCATCTCACCACAGATGCATTTGATCACAGTGCATCTTAGAGTTAGAGAAACCGAGGCATAAAGGGCTAAAGCGATCAGTGCTAGGTCACACAGGATGGAAGTGGCAGAGATGAGCTCAACCCAGGATGTCTCTGCTCTTATATCCCTCACTTGGCTGCATCTCTTCCTGCTGTTAGCAACACATTTACTACCTGAAAGGATTTAACAATATATATTGCCATATTTATTTGAAAGGCAGAGAGAAAGAGAGAGAGATCTTCCCTCTGTTAATTCACTCTCCCCAAATTCCTGCAACAGCCAGAGCTGGGCCTGGATGAAGCCAGGAGCCAGGAATCCCATCCTAGTCTCCTGCGTGAGTGGCCAGGGCCAAACCACTCAGGCTGCCTTAGGCTGCTTCCCCAGACAGGTTAGCAGGGAACTGGGTTGGAAGTGGAGCAGCTGGGAACTGATTATGTTCTCTAATCTGGGATTCAGGTGTTTCAGACAGCCTCCCAACCCATTGGGCTACAGTGTCAACATCAGCCCCCTCAGAAGGTGTTTTTAAAACAAAACAAGAAGGGCAGATATTTGGCACTGAATCTAAGACTACCAGCTGGGGGTGGGGTGCTAAATGGTTCAATTGGCTAGTCCCCTGCCTTCAAGAACCAGGATTCCATAAGGATCCTTGTTCCCTTCTTGTGGCCTGGAAATCAGAGGAGGATAGACCAAAGCTTTGTGACCCTGCACCTGTGTGGGAGAGCTGGTAGAAGCTCCTGGCTCCTGGCCTCAGATGGGCACAGCTCCAGCTGTTGCAGCACTTTGGGAGAGTGAAATAGTAGATGGAAGATATTTCTCTCTGTTTTTCCTTCTCTTGTAAATCTGCATTCTCCATAAAAAAATAATAAACCTTGAAGACCCCAGTTGGGATGCTCACCTTCCACATCAGAGTGCCTGAGTTCAAGACCTGGCTCTGCTCCGAACGCCAGCCCCCTACCAGTGCACATCCTGGAAGCAACAGGCAAAGGTTCAAGTACTTGGGTTCCTGTCACTCCTGTGAGAGAACCAGATTCAATTCCTAGCCCCTAGTTTTGGCTTAGCCAAGCCCCAGCCTTTATTAGCATGTGGGGAGAGCATCTCTTGTCTGTCCATTTCTCTCTCCAAGAAAGCGGGCATATCCCATATAATCCACCCTAGAGTCTCCACAGAACCTGTATCATGGTGGGAAATGTGTTCCTGCAGGGAGATGCCATGGCAGAGATGAGGGACAGACAATGTTTCTTTTTAGAACCTGTCTAGAACATTGATGTCCTGCAGAGAGATTCTAAACCCTCAAGTGAATGTTTACCAGGCCCTTGCTGTCTGCCCCTCAACTCATGCACACAGAGCTGGGTAACAGGAAAGGCTTTCTTTCCAGAAGCTGGTAGTCTTGAGCAAGGAGCAATGTCTGGATCTAAGATGTGCTTTGTCCTCCTGACAAGCCAGCAAAAAGGGGACTGTAAAGCAAAGGGACAGGGAGAGCAGGAGGTGGAGGCTGGCAAGCAGTGAGTTCATTTGTTTGACCAGTAAGCAGATTTTCAGGCTGGTATGCTGCTGAGCCCAGGGGAGACTTCCTGGTCAGGGTCTGTGTCTTGGAAGGGCCACCTTTCCAAGTCATATGCTCTCTGGTTCCTGGAAGTCCCAAGTGCACACTTCATTAGTCTCTACTCCCATGGAGTTTGCAACAGCAGCAGCCAAAAGACAACCAGGGGAGGGGAGATGCCTTCATTCCAGTTGGTTACACTAGCTCAGTTATTCAAGGACTTTCTTCATGGACAGCCCCCGGGGAGCCAGAAAGTCAGTGAAAATAGACACAAGAGGATAAATGAATCACATCCTGGTGTGCAACCATTCCTGCTCTGGTAGTCTACCCAAACACAATATCGACACTTGAGAATTCTCTTACCCAAGCATACAGCAGTCCAATGATCAATAGCTAACATATGGAATCAACCAAGATGTCCATCAACTAATGACAGGGTAAAGAAAATGGGATACATTTACACGATGGACTATGACTTGGCCATAAAAAAGAACCAAATGCTGTTTTTGGCCACAAGCCAGATGCAACTGTTACACTTTAGTGAAATAGCCAAGGCAGCTGAAGACAAATATCATGTTTCCTCAGATGTGTGGCAGATATCATAAAATATATATGATAGCGGGCCCGGCGCGGTGGCGCAGTGGTTAAGGTCCTCACCTTGCACGCCCGGGATCCCATATGGGCACCTGTTCTATCCCGGCAGCCCCGCTTCCCTTCCAGCTCCCTGCCTGTGGCCCAGGAAGGCAGTAGAGGACGGCCCAAAGCTTTGGGACCCTGCACCTGTGTGGGAGACCCGGAAGAGGCTCCTGGCTTCGGATAGGCATAGTATCGGCCATTGCGCTCAATTGGGGAGTGAATCATTGGACGGAAGATCTTCCTCTCTGTCTGTCCTCTCTGTATATCCTCCTTTCCAATAAAAAAAATAATAAAAACAAATCTTTAAAAAAATATATATGATAGCTATGAAGCAAACATCTTGTAATGTGATTGTCAATTTTAGCCCTTGTTTCCTCTTGGGACACTGTGTTCTTTCTGTTTTTTCACTTGTTGAATATTCAGGTTAGGATTGAACTTAGAGTGCATTGAAATGATGTCTTTGCAAAAATCTGAAAATTTTACTTTTGTAAGAGTTATTTATTCATTAATTATTTTTATTGGAAAGACATATTTACAGCATCTTTGGGGTCCAGTGAGTTCTTGTTCCTTCTTCCTCCCATACTTGGTTCTAGAGTGCCAAGTGAAGCCTGCACCTGTTGGTAAGTTTCCCAAGATGGAGGCAAATGACTTTCCACTCTGAGGAGACACATCCGTGGGAGTCATTGCCAACTACTATCGACTTCTATCTCTGTCTCTGCTCCAAGCTCTGGTTGAAGCAGGGGGTGATCATAAACCACTCTAAGATGGAACAGGGTGTCTCCTGTGGCTGTGTCAGAATCTTGGAGCTTTCCTTCTCTTACTCGTCCACACAGGCAGCCCTGGAGTTTTCCCAAAATTTGTAGCAGTTGGCACAAACTCTTGCACACTGGCTGTGTTAGGAAGGACATTTGTGCAGGGAACACTGTTGGGGTGCTCACACCTCTGAGTGGGGACTTGTGTTGAGGCCACAGCGCCCCACATCCCTCTCATGCCTTGGCGGGTGCCACTCTTTTATTTTTAAGAAGTGTATTTTTATTTGAAAGGCAGATTTACTGAGGAGGATGAGATCTTTCAGCTTCTGATTCATTCCCCATATGGCTGCAACAACCAAAGCTGAGTGCATGTGGAGAGCTGCCCCTGGGTGGACAGTGTGCCTCATTTGATGCTAGGCTCCACCTGTTGGACGCCCATCCAGGGACCTCTGGGATTTTGGTTCTTTGATTTCTGCTTGGAAAGTTCCATGCTGAATCTTCAGTGGTTTGGGGATGTGAAACAATCCTAAAGATTCCCAATGACAGTAAATCTTCCTCAGATGAATCTAATATATGTGGTCTCAACCCATGTTTTGAAAAAATTTAAAACCTAATATATTTTCAAAACCTTGTGCTACTTATAAATGGAGTGGGAGAACAAAGAAATCTTCTATCTCCTTTGAATATGTGAGGAAGCCGTGTAGTGTAATCTATCAGGAACATGACAGGTAACTTATAGACAATAGATTCTAAACAGCAATAGACAATAGTAAAACTACAAAGACATACAGGGGGAATCAAGAGCAGTCCTAACAATGTATTAACAGGAGGTCACATGCACAGATTGGGGGGCGGGGAGGTCCACAGTGGAGCAGTGGGACAGGAGGAGGCTTATATCCCAACTCTGGAGACTCCCGGATCCCCACCGAGGACTATCAGTATGGGCACCAAGGACTACATTGCAACTGCCAAAGAGACTATGGGGAACTGGAATGCCTTCGGAAACTAAGAACTCAGAGGACATCTGTTCTGCCCCTTTGGACCTACCACACGGGATGGAAGAAGCCTGAATCCTTACTTGTAGGATCGAAGGTCATTGAAACAACAACCAGGAACCCTGAGTAGTCCTCAGAATCAGAAGAATAGTAAAAATCCTTCGGGACTAGGGAGAGGAGCTTTCTCTGGTCCTTATTTAGTTCTAACTTTGGGTTCCCACCCTCTGCAATGACCATCAGGGTCACTCCAGAGCCCTCCCTCCCACCGTAACACACAAACACACACACACTCACACTCACACACACAAATTGGAATAGATAAGCAGAGAACAACAAGGAAAGATTGGTCAGCATGGACTCACACATACCTTACTAGATAGGACACAAAGAATAAGTACTCCTCACCAAGGTATTGAAGATTTCTCTGCACACCCCTCCTAAAACTGCTTTGTACTTCAATTTTTAAAATGTCGTTGAGGTGGTCAAAGGATGTTGTTAACAACTTGTATTTAATTGTAACATATTGTTTACTCAATACTATGTCAATTAATTCCATAATGTTATATCTTGTTGCTAATGAAGCTTTTAATTGATTGGGATTTTACTCTGTTGGCTCTACCTTCAGACCAGAGAAGGTCTCCCCAAGAAGCCATTGAACTTATCTGGACAATAAGATGCTGGACTCTATGCTTGGTATATGCTTGCAATGAAGGAATCTCAACTGAACTTGAACTGTGGTCACACAACAAGGTGGAGGAATCCACCATGGGGTGAGGGTTAGGGGAAGGGTTGGGGGAATCCCAGTACCTATAAAACTGTGTCACATAATACAATGTAATTAATGAAAAAAACAACTGCTGATGCTTTGCCAGCATCTCATAGGAATAAATAAATAAACAAATCTTAAAAAAAAAAAACAACATCATAACCAGCAGGTAAAAAACAAAGCATGCATTAATTCAGCACAATGCAGGAAAGGAGACATTGGGTACACATGACTTTAGGAACCAAAGGGCCTTTGTTGGATGAATTCATCATACATCTCCTTGAATCTGAACTTGGGCCATCTCTCTTGTACAAATGACTGTTCCCTGGAGGTATTTTCATATTGAACCCATATTTTGTTTGTAATAGATTGGTTTTATTAGCATTTTCGATGGTGGCCAACCTAAAGGCTTGAACATAACATCTGATCGTAAAAGGGGGAAATTAGTGGGAGTTATTAAAAACTGTAGATTTTTATTAAATCCTGTAGATTTTTAAAAACTCAAAAAGATTAATTTTATTTTGAGAGGCACAGAGAGACAGACACAGAGATAGATGTCCCAGCTAATGATTTTTTTTTTTTATTTTTCAGTGAGTCTGGATGAATTTTTTTTACAAACATTTATTTATTTGTTTAATTATTTATTTGTTTATTTGAAACAGTTGCAGAGAGAGAGAGAGATTCCACGTGCTAGTTCACTCCCCAACAATGACCACAATAGCTGGAGCTGGGCAGGTGCGAAACCGGAAATGAGGAATGTCTTCTGGATCTCCCTTGTGGGTGCACGGGCCTCAAGGACTCAGGTCATCTTCTACTGCTTTCCCAGGTACATTATCAGGAAGCTGGATCAGAAGTGGAACCACCAGGATTTGAACTGGCACCCTTATGGGATGCTGGCACCACAAATGGAATCTTAGCCTGATATGTCACAGCACCAGCCGCTGGATAAAATCTGACTCAGAGTTAAACTACTTGGGCACCAAGAGCAGAGGCCAAACCATCTCAGGATAAGGAAGCTCACAGGTCACAAGTGCTCAGGAAAGTCTCAGGCAGGGCCAGGACAAGGTGGCCCCTCACTTCCTCTGTCCTCCAAAAGCAGCCTCTTTCCCCATTCCAGATTTGCAGACAGGAAGTGGATTTGTACAGTCCACTTCCGCAACCACATCACCAGATCTTTAGGACAGGCTGGCCAGAAGATTGCCCCTCTTGTCCCTTCTCCTCCCTGCCTACAGACACTCAGCTGAGACAGGAGAGGGGCAGCTGAATGGACATTTCCCAAAGTGGCAAGTGGTGAAGAAGCCATGCCCAAACATAGCTGCTGTACACTGCAGCATGGGGCAGCAGCTAGGAGTTGGCCTCTGGACCGAAGCTCCCAGGATCCCACGTCAGCACCCCGTTGAAAGATGCGTGTTACTGTCACCACGTACCTTAACCCATACAGCCCTCTTTTTCAGCCACATATCACTTCTACAAAATTGTTTATTTGAAGAGCAGAGAGACAGAGATAGAGGGGGAAAAAAGCAAGGTCTTCCATCTGCTGGGTCGTGCCCATAGATGCTCACAATGGCTGGGGTTGGAGCAGGCTGAAGCCAGGAGCTGGGAACATGGCAGGGACCCAAGCACCTAAGCCACTACCTGCTGTTTCCTTAGGTCTCAGTTATCTGGGAGCTGGATCAGAAGCCGAGCCAGATGCTCCTGCTATGGGAGGCAGGGCAGATGTCTCAAGCATCATCGCACCTGTGATGTCTTAACCACTGTGACAAACAAGCTGTCTGCCTCAGCTTTCTCATCCTCAAGGTGGCACATACAAGGGGAAGTACCTCGCAGGGTTGCAGTAGAGCTTAAACGAGACCAGGGTGGAGAGCACCCAGAATTGTAAATGGCCTACAGGAAAAACTCAGTGAGCATTGCCAACTATAGTCATATTTTACCAAAGAAAAATGCCCTTTCCTCAGTTTCCTGTTGAAGACATCGTTATTCTCCCATACATTCAAAGTGAAACTGGGCCTAATGTTACAGTGCAGTGTGTTAAGCCATAACTCTTGATGCCAGCATGCTCATATGAGCACTGGTTCAGGTCCTGGCTGCTCCACTTTCAATCCAGCTCCCTGTTAGTGTGTCTGGGAAAGCAGCGGAGGATGGCCCAAGTGCTTGTGCCCCTGCATCCAATTGGGAGACCTAGATGGATTCCTAGCTCCTAACTTTGTCCTGGCTCAACAGGAGTTGATGTGGCCATTTCGAGAGCAAATCAGCAGATGGAAAACTCTCTCATTCTCTAAGAAATAATAAAACTGTAGCCAAATGCCAGCCTCCATCTCCTGTTTATTCTTTTGATCTTCCTCCAAAATGCTTCTGACTTTATCTCCCGGTTTATTTCTATTTTGGTCTGCTTTACAGTTTTTGAGCATCCATTGGTGACATAAAATGATGTTTTCCAGATTCTTCTGACATGTCCCAAGCTAAGCCCTCATCACCTCTCCAGTACACCACTATCGGCAGCTTCCTGGGCGCTCTCCTGCACACTGCTACCTGCAACTTCCTAGGCGCTCTGCTTGACTCCCACATGCCACGATCACATTAATTTTGCCTGTGCATATTCTGATCAGCTTGGGGTTTTGAACTCATATTTTGAAATTTGATCTTTTAGGACATCCCGTAATTTGAATCCTACTGGCCATTGTAGCCTTGCTCTCCATAGCTTCCCTTCTGGGACATCTCATTATATCGTTTCCTTGCCCCATTGCAGGTCCAGTTATGCTTTCTTGTCTCTGGGCCATTGCTTATGCTGCTCCATGCACCTGAAATGCCCAGCCCCTTATCCATCCAACAGCTGACAGCATCAGTGTCTCATGAAGACGTGTCAGAATCAGCACACCCCACACTTGCTAGGTCAGAATCTTTCCAATGATCCCAAGGTGTCGTAGTTGAGTCTTAGTGCAGCAGGAATGGCTCAAGTAATTAAGCCATGGCTTGGGAAACCCATAGCCCACACAGGAGTGATTGAGTTTGAGTCTCTACTTTGATTACAAGTCTAGCTTGCTGCCACTGCACCCTAGGAGGCAGCAGCTGATGGTTCTAGAACTTGCGTCCTTGCCACCCACATGGGACACCTGGATGGAGGTTTTGGTTCTTGGCTTCAACCTGGCCCAACCCTGACTGTTGCAGCCATTTGGGGAGTGACCAGTGGATGGAAAATCTCTTTATGTCTGTTTATTTTTCTTTCTAGATTTCAAGTAACTAAATGAATAAAGAGCATTTACATTATGATCAGTGCTATGATATATAGCAGGTGAAGCTGCTGCTGACAGCGCTGGTCTCCCTTAAGAGCATCAGTTTGAATCCTAGCTGCTCCACTCCGATACAGCTACCTGCTAATATGTTTGGGAAAACCGCAGAAGATGGTACAAGTGCGTGGATGCCTGTATCCACATGGGGGATTGAGAAAGAGTGTAAAACTTCTGTCTTTGGACTGGTGCAGCTCTGTTTGTTGTAGATATTTGGGGAGTGAATGAGTACATGGAAAATACTCACTGTCTCTCCCACCACCCACTCTTCCTAACTCTAACTTTCAAATAAATAAATCTTTTTTTAAAAAAAGTTTAAAATAGTAGTTGGCACAATGGTTCAATTAGCTAATCCTCCACTTACAAGCACTGAGATCCCATATGGGGGCCAGTTTGTGTCTCAGCTGCTCCACTTCCCATCCAGCTCCCAGCTTTGGCCTGGGAAAGCAGCAGAGGATGACCAAAGCATTGGGATCCTGCATCCATGTGAGAGACCCAGAGGAAGCTGGCGCCTCCTGGCTTTGGATTAGCTAGTCTCCAGCCATTGCGGTTACTTGGGGAGTGAACTATAAGAAGATCTCTGTCCCCTTCCTCTCTGTAAATCTGCCTTTCTGATAAAAATAAATAAATCTTTAAAATGAAAATGCAAGTTAATTAATAAAAATACATAAAAATGGTCCTGGCTTTGTGTCAAGAACAAAACATCAATGTGTGAAATTTTGCAAGATAAAGAATCTTGTACATTTATGTCATATCTTCTTTATCATCAGAGACTCCATTCTCTTCCCCTCCCCTCTCCTGTTAAGATTCGCTCTCTGTGTTTCCCATGGCTGACTAGTACCAGCTTATGGCAAACAGCACACACTTCCCCAAGCCCAATCCCATTGTGTCTCCTTGTCTTACTAGACTCAGCTGAGCGCAGAACCATCCACTGACAAAGCAGTCCCCCTTGCCTCCTATCTATGGCTTCAGTGGCTGTGGTCAACCGCAGACTAGAACACAATGCACAGCAGTAAGGGATGTCAAGAGACAAGGATGAACCACATTCCTGGAATTTTCATTCCAGTTTATTGTTCCAGCAAATTGGGTTGTTGTTAATATCTCATTAATGAACATAACACTACAGAGTTGAGCTTTCTCTGAAGCTTCAAGAATCACTGGGGAGCTTAGCACATATTTAAATACAGTTAAAGAAGCTCTACTGTGCCCTGTAGAATCCTCAAATTAGACATCAAATTACAAGATATAGTTGAGCGTTTGGCTCAGCTGTGGCAAGGCCACTTGGGGCACTCACACCCCCTCTCAGAGAACCTGGGTTCAAGTGCAGGCTCTGCTGCCAATCTCAGGCTCCTGACGATGTGTGTCCTGGGAGACAGGCAGGGAAAGCTCAGGGATTGAGTTCTTGTGACTCTGTTCCCAACTCCAGAGTGACCTGGCCCAGCCCAGCCCTGGTGGGGAGTGAGACCTCAGGGAGGGAGCAGTAACACAAGAGCTCTCTCTCTCTCTTTCTCTGCCACTCAAAAGTGAAAAAGAAACTTTGAGAAATAACATTTTAAAATACCCAGAACACAGACTAAAACAAGAAGATGCCATGCTTTATTTACAGCCGAGGCAGTGCCATTGTGTCTATTAGTCACTGTAATTCAGGATCTGGGGACGATGGGATTTCTCAAAGTGCAAATATTCCTGAGACTGGAAAGAAAAGTTCATTGGCCCCCAAGAGATGACCCTAAAACTTCAAAAATAAGCTTCATAAGCATCTAAATGTCCACAATCACAGGATCCATTTTCAGAGTAGTCACATCATCTTGAAAACCAGTTTTACAATTTTTCATGTTTGGTGAAGATTCCTAAGCAGGCTCAGTGATGAGCCAGAAATGCGTGCAGGCCCAGCAGCAGCAAAATTGGATGACACCAAGGGTCCCTCACCTTCATAGCCAAGAAAGAGGAGGAAAACCAAAGACAGTCTGGGCTCCCCGAGGCCCAGACATGGCCCAGGACACAAGTGCTCTTGGCCCTTGCTGCCAGGAGCACCAATGGCTGTGATTGTCCTCACAGCGATTTCTTTTTAAGATTTATTTTTATTGGACAGTCAGATATACAGAGGAGGAGAAGAACAGATAGAGAGGAAGATCTTCCATCTGATGATTCATTCCCCAAGTGCTGCAATGGCAGGAGGTGAGCCAATCCAAAGCCAGGAGCCAGGAGTCTCTTCTGGGTCTCCCACACAGGTGCAGGGTCCCAAAGCTTTGGTCTGTCCTTTTCCTCCTTTACTTTACTTTCTTTCCTTCTCTCCTTCTCTCTTTCTTCCCTTCCTTCTTTCCTTCATTCCAACAACTTACTAGTCAAATGCATGTTTGAAAATCTGCTAAAATGATACTAAAAGCATAAAGTCAACGGAAATTTTGGAATGCAGGGGACAACCTTGCAGGCAATCTCTAGGTCAAATTGCATAATTTGGAATCCAGTCTTCAACACAGAAAGATATTTCTTCCTTCTCAGATTCTCTCTTCTCCTTCCTCCCTCTCTCCCACTCATTTCAACTTTTTTTTTTATTTTTAAAGATTTATTTTTATTATTTTTTTATTGGAAAGGCAGATATACAGAGAGGAGAGACAGAGAGGAAGATCTTCCGTCCAATGATTCACTCCCCACGTGAGTGCAACGGCCGATGCTATGCCGATCCAAAGCCAGGAGCCTCTTCCGGGTCTCCCACGCAGGTGCAGGGTCCCAAAGGTTTGGGCCGTCCTCGACTGCTTTCCTGGGCCACAGGCAGGGAGCTGGAAGGGAAGCAGGGCTGCTGGGATAGAACCGGCGCCCATATGGGATCCCGGGCGTGCAAGGCGAGGACCTTAACCACTTGCGCCACAGCACCGGGCCCTCAACTTTAAAAAATATATATATATACTTTGATTTTTTTAAAGGCCAAATTACAGTGAAAGACGAAAAAAACTTTCACTGATGGTTCACTTTCCAAATTGCCGCAGTTGTCAGGGTTAGGCCAGAAAGAAGGAAGGAGCCAGAAGTTTCTTGCATGGCTGTCATGGGTGCTGGGCCTCCAGCACTTGGACAATCTTGTGCTGATTTCCTGGGTGCATTAGCAGTGAGCTGGATCAGAAGTGGAATAGTTGGGTCAGGAGTGGGCACCCACATGTTTCACATTACAGGTGGCATACCCAATACACGACAGTGAAGTCTATTGGTTATAAATCCAAATTTAGACTTCAGATATCCTCAGACTCAGAAATCTTTGTTTATGTACCTGGTGTGATAGCCTAGTAGCTAAAGTCATTACCTTGCACATGCCTGGATCCCATATGGGCACCCGTTTGTGTCCTGGTGGCCCCAGTTCTTATCCAGCTCCCTGCTTGCTAGCTGAGAAGGCAGTGGAGGAGAGCCTGAAGTTTTGGGAACCTGCACCCCCGTGGGAGACCTGGAGGAGGCTCCTGGATTCTGGCTTCAGATTGGCTGGAGTCAGCTCCAGTCATTGTGGCCATCTCAGTAGTTATCTTATGCCTGGAAAATAATCTCGTCTTCTCCCCCTCTCTCTGTTAACTCCAAGTTTAAAATTAATAATACATCTTTTGAAAATATTTTTTAAAAGAATACATTTATTTTGTAAATTTTCAGAACACAAAACCAACATTTAAAAATTGCTTCTTTTTTGCACCAATAATTATTATCTTTTCTAGACAAGATCAATGAAAAATGCCATTCCCATTAGTTTCAAATATGATTAGGCATAAATTTAATCAAACAAATGAATGAAAATTGCTCAGCGGCAATGAAAGGCATCACTAAGGATGGGAAGATGTTTCTTATCCATGGATTGAGAGAAAATTGTTGTTAAAATGCTCATGCTATCTAGAATGAAAAATAATAACCTATTATAGGAGGACAATTCACTGACTATACAAAACAAAGAGAGCCAAGTCCGGCCTAGGGTGGGAATAATTGAATGCATCTATGGACAAGCTTATGGGAACCGCCATAATCTCATGTCAACTCCCTGTTGTTGATATGTAAATTCCTCAATCCCTCCACCCTCATCCTCGATCACCTTCAGTCTATAAATGCCTGATGCTAGAAATAAATTTAGTTATTGACCAATATTCAGTAGTCCACATATGTGAGTGTTGGCTCTGGGCACCAAGTCCATCAGTGCTGGATGGCAAACAATCTATCAAATTCCTAATCACATAAAAAATATAAAAAAAAAAGCAAATAAGAGAGGGCACGAAATAAAGGAGGGCTGTGAGGAGAGAAGAAGGGTTGAAGTAAAAGTTAAGTCCCCATTATATCATTTACAGAGTTAGTAAAAATTCTAAAACTCATATAAAGCCACAGAAAACAGAATATCCAGAGAAATTCTGAGAGAGAAATCCAACTGCTGGCATTACAGTACATCAAGGAAATCTTTCTCATCCCACTAACAATCTTGCTGTCATCATTTCCCATCACAATGGTTGATGCCACAGAGTACAGTGTCAGTTTATGCCGTATACCCATATTGACCTATTCTTTCTGTAGATCATTAAAAGTGTGTGACATTTTAAAATAACAACTACCGATAAAGTAATGCTGATTCCAGCATACTATTTCTGTAGGTACCGTAATATTCATTATCACTCCATAGATGATCATGATCTTGTCTGAATGTTTCAATGATGGATAATGCCAGTGGGGCAAATTACAGTCTAAGCTATACATTCATGATACTCCTGTTCTACTATGACCAATGAGAAAGATCTTACATACCAAATGTAGATTTAGATATTAAAATATTATATGAAAAGTAGACTCTGCACAGCAATAAGCTCTGCCATGAGTAATATGTGAAAATAAGGTGCACAAGAAATACACAGCCAATACACTCACCATACACTCAGACACACATAGATACATGCATAATCACTCAGGATGGCACAACATACACACTTAAACACACACAGAGTCATGCACTGACAAACACAATCTGTGAGGATGTTTCCACCTTCCTTTATGGTTGGCAGACCCTGGGACTGCTTGGACACTCGTAGCCATCCATAGGAGATCCCCTTGTGTGTTTGTGTCAAGCCTGGGTGTTCTTGATGCTTGTTGTGTGAGCTAACAAAACAAAGGAAGTGGAGTTCTAGTTGATTATGTATGCAAGAATGGTCAAATTATCCAGATAATTTTCTAAATCCTGCACTGGCAAGGTGAAGATTTAGCCTCTGAGACACCATACTTGGGCCCATAAATATTTTAAAATTTTAAAAATAGGATTAGCTATTTGTAATCTCTTTTGTTTCCAGATGAATTCTTGCATCATTGCTTCCATCTCTGAAAAGAATATTGAGATTTTGATTGGGACTGTATTGAATCTGTATATTACATTCAGTAATATGGCTATTTTGATTATGTTAATTCAACCAACCAAGGAAGATGACAATTTCCTACATTATAAATGTCATCTTCTTTTTTAATGTTTATCATGTTCATCATAGAGGTCTTCGAAGCCTCTGGTTAAGTTTCTTCCAAAGATGCTTCTCTGCCATTTTAAAGGTCACTGGACTTAAGAGCTCTTTCTCAGACATGAGTTATTTGTATATACAAGAGCCATCCATTTATGTTCATTCATTTTGTATCTTGCCAGCCTGCAAAACTATCATATGAATTCCAACCGCTCTTTTTTGTGATTGTTTTTGATACAGTTTAGTTGGCACCATGGTCTCCCTTCCTCCTCCCCTGAGTTCACTATCGTCTCCTTCACTATCTTCTCTTCTCTTCTCCCCTCCAGCCACACAACGGGTGTAGCAGCACAAGTATTGCAGTGGCAGAAACACTCCACTTGTGTCACTACATTCACATGCCATCAGGCTTACAAGCAGCTCTCCTGGAAACCCAGTTTTGTCACTTTTCCTCTCATACCCACTAAGGGTACTTTATCGAAATGAAGCAACCTGAGCACCCCACACAAAATAAGGTTGTAGATTATTTCTGAACATGCTAAGAACTCCACATGCAGAGAGAACTTCAGCACCCAAAGTTTTTCAACTACCATTGAAAACAACTGCTCTGGCACCAGACTGATGGATGTGCATGTGACACCCAGGAAACTTATTGAGTGGAAAAGGGAATAGTCCGGAAGAAAAGCACAGATATTTCATGGTAAAAGTACTCCTCTGGGTCACTAACTTCACATACCATCAGGCTTTCAAGCAGCTCTCCCAGAAACGCAGTTATGTCACTTCCCGTCTAATGCCCACAGAGCACACTGAGCACCATACCCCAAACCTGATTGTAGAATTCTTATTCAACATGCTAAGAAATCCATATCTAGAATTCCGTATCTTCACCTACCATCAGGCCTACAAGCAGTTTTCCCACTTTTTGTCTAATGTCCATAGAGTGCACAGTATGGAAATGAATCATGTTGAGCACCAACACCAAGCTAGGTTGTATTTCGTCAATAAGTTTGCCAAGATCTCCACACCCAGAGATAACCTGAGCACCCAAGCTATCTTCAGGTTCCATTGGAAACAACTGCTCTGGCACCACAGACTACTGAATGTGCATGAAACACCTAGGGAACTCAGTGTTGTAGGTGAATGGTATAGTCCCAAAGGAGCAGTACAGGTGTGCATGCACACGCCATCAGGCTTACAAGCAGCTCTCCCTTAAACCCAGTTTTGTCACTTTTCCTCTATGCCCATAGATGCAATCCTTTGAAATGAAACATGTTGAGCACCCTGGACAAAACAAGTTTGATATTCTCGCTCAACATGCTAAGAACTCCTTACCTAGAGAGAACTTTAGCGAATAAGCGATTTTCAGCTACCATTGAAAACAAATGCTCTGATACCACATACCACTGAATATGAATGTAACACCTAAGGAACTCAGTGTGTTGGAGAAAGGCATATTCCCCAAGGAGCAGCACAGGTGTTCCTGTGGCAGTACGCCTCCATCGGGTCGCAAACTTCACCTGCCATCAGGCTTACCAATAGCTCTCTCGGAAACCCACTTTTGCCACTTTTTCTCTAATGCCCAAAGAGCGCACTGTAGTGATACGAGGCTGGTTGAGTACCATACACCAAATTTGGGTTGTAGCTTCTGATCCAATGCACTAAGCATTCCACATATAGATAGAACTTCACTGCCCAAGTGATTTTCATCTACCATTGAAGACAACAGCTCTGGCTCCACATACTGCTGAATACTTATGTGACGCCTAGGGAACTCACTGTGTTGGTTAATGGCATAATCCTGAACAAGCAGCACATGTCCTCCTGTGGCAGAACTACTCCATTTGCGTCAGTCACATCACAATCAGCAGGCTTCCAAGCAGCTCTCCCAGAAACCCAGTCTTGTCACTTTTCCCCTTATGCTCGTTAAGGGTACTTTATTGAAATGAATCATGTTGAGCACCCCACACCAAACTAGGGTGTAGATTCTCACTCAATGAACTAGAACTCCACCTCCAGAGAGAACTTCTGCACCCAAGTGATATTTAGCTTTCATAAAAACAGCAGCTCTGACACCAAATAGTACTGATGTGCATGTAACATGTGACATGTGACATCTAGGGAACTCCATGCCATGGCAAAGCACATCGTTCTGAAGGAGCAGCGCAGCTGTGCCAGTGGCAGAATTAATTCATTTGTTTCACTAACTTCACATTCCATCAGGCTTGTAAGCAGCTCTCCCAGAAACCCAGGTTTGTCACTTTTCATGTAATGCTCATTGAGCGCTTTGTATTGAAATAAAGCATGCTGAGCACTGCAGACCAAACAGGTTGTAGATTCTCATTCAGTGCACTAAGAACTCCACATCCAGAGGAACTTCATTGCTCAAGGGATTTTCTGCTACCATTGGAAACAACTGCTGAACGTGCATGTGACACCTAGGGAACTCAGTGTGTTCATCATGTGCTTATTGCCATCTCTATATCTTGTTTTTGGTTGAAGAATCATAGTTTTTGTTTTGAAAGGTAGGGTGACAGAGAGAGGAACAGACAGAAAAAGGCAGAAAGAGAGAACCAAAGTGAGCTCTTTCTGCTAGTTCACTCCCCAAATATCTGTAATAGTCAGGCATGGGTCAGTCTGCATTAGAGAGCCAGACTCTGCCAGGGTCTGACCCTAGGTGGCAGGAGTGCAGGACTTCTGGTGTGTCAGCAGGGAGCTGAATCAGAAGCAGAGTAGATGGAATGTGAACTAGCACTCAAGTATGGGAGACTGGCAGGCAAGCAGTGGCTTAACCCCCTATCCCAGAGCTCGGAATCTTGAACTTTATTTTTTTGTTTTATTTATTTACTTTTCCTGGAAAGTTAGATTTACAGAGAGAAGCAGAGACAGAGAGAAAGATTTTCCATCATCCAATTCACTCTCCTAGTGGCTGCGTGGAGCCAATCCAATCTGAAGCCAGGAGCTCCTTCCAGGTCTCCCACACAGGTGCAGGATCCCAAGGTGCTGGGCCTTCCTCTACTGCCCTCTCAGGTTACAAGCATCACATAGTCCTCCTTTACTACTATTGGAAAGGCAGATATACAGAATGGAGGAGAGAAAGAGAGGAAGATCTTCTGTCCGATGCTTCACTGCTCAAGGGGCTGCAGGTGCCAGAACTGTGCTGATCCAAAGCCAAGATCCCAGAGCTTCTTCTGGGTCTCCCATGATGGTGCAGGATCCCAAGGCTTTGGGCCATCCTCAACTGCTTTCCCAGACAGCAAGCAGGAAGATGGAGGGGAAGCAGGGCTGTTGGGTTTAGAACGGGCACCCACATGGGATCCCTGCATGTTCAAGGCATGGACTTTAGCTGCTAGGCTATCACACTGGGCCCCCATCTAGCATTTTGATAGGAGTTTATTGAATTCTGTTATTCTGCTGAAAAGTTCATCATATGGGTATCTGCAGTGGTTTCAATATGATTTGATTCCTGAACTCATGCAGACACTCAATCCAAAATGTTTCTTCCAAGATACACAATCAAATCAAAATGCCAACTTTTCACTGTTATTTTTTATTCAATTTAATATTTTTTTACCACTAGATGTGTTATGTTTGCTTAATACAAATTCACTACTAAAAACAAATCACAACACAATTCTATTATTTCATCATCTGCAATTAGTAGAGGCTTCAGGGTCAAGGCTCAATCTCTATACACAGGTGCAGGTTAATGTCAGGGGAAAGCAGTGTTAGCCCTTTTGGGTCTTAGGTCCCCTTTAAGAAGTTATGTAGAGGGCCCAGTGCAGTATCTTAGCAGCTGAAATCCACTGCTTGCAAGGGCCAGGATCTCATGTAGGTGCCAGTACTAATAGTCGGGACCCAGCTTCCCATTCAACTCCCTGCCTGTGGACTGGGAAAGCACTTGAGAACAGAACAAAGCACAGGGACCTTGCACCCACAAGGGAGAATAAGAACAGCATTCCGTGTCCCTGGCTTTGGATCAGCGCAGCTCAGGCCTTTGCAGTCACTTGGGGACTGAATCAATGAATAGATGTTCCTCTCTATCTCTCCTCCTCTCTGTATATCTGCTTTCCAGTAAAAATATCATTTGAAAAAGACCCTTGTCCCAGATATTGAGCACAAATGACACTCTTTATTAAGCCAGTCAAATACACTCACAACTTTAATTACATTACTGCCACCAGAGTTACACCACTGCAAATATTCCCTGCAATAACTTATGAAACCAGTCACAAATACACTCCAAAATTGATAAGTGCTCTAGGTCACCAAAATTTTACCTTCACCAAGATCCTTTATTAGTACAAATTATTCTCTGACCAAACCCACTTGTGGATGTAAAATGAAATTGCTGTGTATCCTAAGCATGCTACCCTAGGATTTACCTGGGCCTTTGCCAAGGTTTTGCTCCTTGGTAGCCAGGGCTGAGAGAACCCAGAGTGCATCAATCACTTGGGAAGTGATTAATCACACGGGAGATCTTCCTCCCTGTCTCTTCTCCTCTCTGTATATCTGACTTTGTAATAATAATAATAATAATAATTAAAACTTAAAAAAAAAAGTAAACCACAATTGGGTTAAAAAAAAAGATAAAATAAAATAAAAGGAAAAAAAGAGGAAATATACCCAACATGAAGGTTGAACTGTCCCTGGGCACTCCCCCCTCCTCACTGCACAAAGGGTTCCACTGTGAGTCCTAGTGTTCAAGGTCAGTGCTGCAGAGTGAGGACCCCAAGGTCCCCCTCCTGGCCCCCGCCCGCCCCGCGGCCTCAGGAGATGCTCTCACACACTCACCCTTCCCAGCTTCTCACCAGTCGGGGGTCCTGCACAGGCTCCTGCGGGGAGGGAGCTCACAGGGCAGCACTGGCTCAGCCACCTGCGCCTCTCCACCAGCACAAGCAGCAACGCGGCTATGGTGGCGCCCACAACAACCTCCTGCCTGCTGCCACAGGGCTTCCTGGACGCACCTGATTGGACCACTCCCACATACCTGACCACATCACAATGCGCAGCCAATCAGAATCACAAAGGGAGGAGGGCAGTCAGGATTCTGGAGGGAGGGGGAGTGAGGGGCGGGGCTTCACCTCAGGCAGGAAGTGGCCTCCTCTCTTGCAGCTTGAGCCTTCCAACAGCAGGGGCCGCTGTCGCCTCTCACATCAGTCCACCTCCTGGCCTCTCCTTCCCTCTCTGCTTCAGGTTCATGTATGGAAAGCCAGAAAATCATGACAAGAGTGTGCGGATACACTTCATTGGATATTCACTAGATTCTGGGACTTCTCTTGTTTATACCGGTTTTTCTTCATTAGTTCATTTGACTTTTTAAACCGCAGAGTACACATTCACAATAATGTGTAAGACAGAAAGCGAGAAGAGGGCTTGTCCAGATTCATTCTAGCAAAAGAGAACGAGCAGTGATATGTGTAATTCATATTATATCTGTATTTTCTATTTTGTGCACTATATATGTATTTCTTTAACTCTTCTTCCACAAATTGTAACTTTGGGTTTATGTTCTAAAACATCTTTTTAAGGGATATTTTAAAAATTTTTGTGGTAAAGTCGGACATACAGAGAGGAGGAGAGACATAGAGGTAGGTTTTCCATCCACTGATTCACTCCCCAATCAACTGCAATGGCCATTGCTGTACTAGTCTGAAGCCAGGAGCCCAGAGCCCCTTCCAGTTCTCCCACAGAGCTGTAGGGTTCCAAGGCTTTGAGCTGTCCTAAACTGCGGTCCCAGTCCACGAGAAGGGAGCTAGATGGGAAATAATGCTGCTCAAATTAGAACTGGTGTCCAAATGCAATTACGGCGCATTCAAGGCAAGGACGTAGGCCACTCAGCTACTGCACTGGGCCCTGTTTTAAAATAACTTCTAAGTATTTCAGAAAATCTTCTCATAATCTTGTGAATGATTACAAATGTTATGAAGGATGATGTTTATATCCCAGAAATTTCTTTCTTAATGACTTTTACTCTTTTTTATTCTGATGTTAATTAATTTATTTGTTGAGAGATTTACATAGAGAAGGAGAGACAGAGAGATAAATCTGGCCTCTGCTGGTTCCCTTCACAAGTGGACACAAGGGCCAGAATAGAGTTGATCTGAAGTCCAGAGTTTCATCCAGGTATTGTATGTGTGTGCAGGGTCCATAGCTTGTCCATCTTTGACTGCTTTCCCATGGCACAAGCAGGGAGCTGGATGGGAAGTG
This sequence comes from Ochotona curzoniae, assembly GCF_017591425.1. NCBI lineage: Eukaryota > Metazoa > Chordata > Mammalia > Lagomorpha > Ochotonidae > Ochotona > Ochotona curzoniae. The sequence continues at coordinate 90,421 of NW_024465482.1, forward strand.
GAGCAGCTACATATGAATGGTGCACATATGGAATCCCAGCACCTGCAAGCTAACGCTTTAGCCACTGATCCATTGTGCCAGACATCTGATTTTTTGCTAATTTTGTTAAGAGTTTGCCACAATAACTAGTTTTCAGTATATGCAAACACTCATTTGAGGCTATAAATGGATTCTCACCTACTGTGAGTAGCCTTGGAAATTTTACTGGTATTGGAAGCCTGCAAGAAGTTCCTGGCTCCTAGATTAGGATCAGCTCAGCTCTGGCCATTGCAGCCACTTGGATATTCCTTGTGCCTACAGCATAAGCCAGGTGCCTGTAAAGCAATATTATTTGCTCTGACCAATAGTCAATATCTCCCTCCACCCACTCCCTACTCTCTAAGTCACACTGTGCTCCACCTACTTCTCACATTTCACTCCTTCCTTCACCCTCCTGTCTGAAGTTCCCTAGCTAGCTTTCCTCACTGAGAATCTGAGTGGCCACAACCACTTCTCCCCCTCCTCCTCCCTCTTCCTCTGCTTGACACTGCAGTTTTCCCAAGGTTTAAGCATTTTCTTTTCTCTTTCACGTACTTTACCTGCCACTACCCCTAATCCAGAGGGATGCATATAAAGGATAAGCTAAGTAACATCTACTGACAAACAAAATGAAACAAAATGTTACTTGCCAAACTTGTTCAGTACCTTGCTATAACAGAGCCCTGCAAAAGTAATAAGCATTCAACAAGATTTCTTAAATTCTTTAAAGTATGATTTAGGCCGAGTGTGGAGGCCTAGCAGTTAAAGTCCTCAACTTGAAAGTGCCAGGATCCCATATGGGCACCAGTTCTAATCCCGGCAGTCCTGCTTCCTATCCAGCTCCCTGCTTGTGGCGTGGGAAAGCAGTGGAGGATGATGATCGAAAGCCTTGGGACCCTGCATCCACTTGGGAGACATGGAGGAAGTTCCTGGATCCTGGCTTTGGCTTGCTGCAACACCGGCTTTTGTGGTCAGTTGGAGAGTGAACCATCAGATGGAAGATCTTCCTCTCTGTCTCTCCTCATCTCTGTATAACTGACTTTGCTCTAAAAAGAAAATAAATCTTTAAAAAAATTTTGTATTTACGTGAGATTATTTTCTTTTGTTATTTCTTCATTTAATGACACAGTTTCATAGGCTCTGGGATTCCCCCAAACCCTCCCCAAGCCATCCCCCCATATTTAATTCTTCCATATTGTTACAGTAGTACAGTTCAGATCCAGTCATGATTCAGTCACTGTGGGCAAAGTCCATGCAGAGAGTCCAGAATCCCACTGTCCAGATAAATTCAACAGTTTCATTGGGTAATCCTCCTTGGTCCAAAAGTACAGCTGGCAGAGTATCATCCCCTCCAATGAAAAGCCACTACACAACTTCAACATCAGGAAGAAACATGGAAATTCACAACACAGAATTGAGTGACCATCATCTCAGACATCTACACCCTTTGACGATCAGTGAGATTTTCTAAATGTAAACTTAAGAATTCCCAGCCTCGTGTGCCCTAAGACAATGTTTGTGCCTCATGAAATACAACTCTTTCTTTCTTAAGATTTAGTTTACTTTTAATGCAAAGTCGGATATACAGAAAGGAGGAGAGAAAGAGGGGAAGATTTTCTGTCCAATGATTCATTTCCCAAGTGACCACAAAGGCTGGTGCTTGCCGAAACAGAGCCAGGAGCCGGGATCTCCCTCCAGGTCTCCAACAGGGGTGCAGGGTCCCAAGGCTTTCCCAGGCCACAAGCAGGGAGCTGCATAGAAAGCAGGGCTCCCGGGATTAGAACCAGTGCTTGTCTATTAACTTGTTCAAAAAAGTTTCAGGAGTTTTTATAAAGGCAGAGAAGAGAGTGTTTGCAAAAGGGGGGAAGTAGTTTGCTGCTTCTTTAAGGACTGAGAGAGCAAGAAGAGGAAAGAAAGAAAGGCAGAAACAAGTTTTGAGTCCGGGGCTTAAGCCTCTCCAATAAAAAAAAAAAATCACAACAACAATAATAATAATCACAGTGGGCGGTGACGTTGGCCCGAGGCTGAGGGAAGCACTGCTTTTTTGATTCCAATTCCAGTTCACTTCTCTCTCTCTCTCTCTTTTTCTCTCTCTCCCCTTCTCATTCTCCCCCCGCCCCCACCGCCCAGTACCCTTCCTTCCTCCCCTCCTCAAATTGATCTCCTCCACCTGGTCTCCTCTCAGAACCCCGAGCTCCACTTTCACCCCCTCCCGCCCGCCTCCCCTCCACCTCCTCTTCCTCCTTTGTACCCTGCCCATGCACCCCCCCCAAGTTCCCAGCCTCACCGAGGGTCTCAGGCCCTTAGCGGGCTGGGCCCACGTACACAGCGCCCGTATGTACAACAGATGGAGAAGCAGCTCAAGCTGCTGGGCCCACAGCTGAATTTCGGGGGGCGGTGGTGGCGACGATGACAACCAAAAGGCCCATGAATGCCTTCATGGTGTGGTCCCTTGGGCAGCTTCACAAGATGACCCAGGAGAACCCCAAGATACACAACTTTGATGTCAGCAAGCGCCTGGGCCCCGAATGGAAGCTTAGTCGGAGATGGTGAAGCTACTGTTCATGGCCAAGGCCAAGCGGCTGCGGGCGCTGCACAAGAAGGAGCACCTGGATTATAAATATTGGCTGTGGTGGAAAACCAAGATTCCCATGAAGAAGGATAAGTACACGCAGCCCCCAGCAGCAACAGCATGGTCAGCGGGTTCGGGGTGGGCGCCAGCCTGGGCGAGGGCATGAACCAGCACATGGACAGCTATGCACATGTGAACGGCTGGAGCAATGGCAGCTGCAGCATGATGCAGCACCAGCTGGGATGCCTGCAGCACCTGGGCCTCAACACGCATGGCGCAGCTCAGATGCAGCCCAAGCACCACTACGACGTTAGTGCGCTGCAGTACAACCCGTGACCAGCTCGCAGACCTACATGAACGGCTCTCCCACCTACAGCATGTCCTCCTCGCAGCAGGGCACCCCCGCAATGGTGCTTGGCCCCAAGGCCAGCTCCAGCCCCTCCGTGCTTATCACTTCCTCCCACTCCAGGGTGCCCTGCCAGGCCGGGGACCTCCAGAACATGATCAGTGTGTACCTCCCTGGTGCCGAGATGGCAGAGCCCGCCGCCCCAGCAGACTGCACCCTGTCGCAGCACTACCAGAGCGGCCCGGTGCCCGGCCCGGCCATTAACGGCACATTGTCCCTCTCGCACATGTGAGGGGGGCCCTCCGGACAGCGGACTGCAGAAGGACTAGGGGCGGGAGGGGAGGTTAGGGGGTGATAGTGGGGTGGGGAGTAGGGGGAAAGACATTTTCAGAGGAAAAGGAAATGGGAGGGGTGCAAAAGTAGAGAGTGAGAAGGAAGCATGAAAAAAAAAAATGCATGCAACAAAAATCCTGGTGTGCCGACAAAGAACATTTCATTGCTCACAGCAAATGGCGGCTTCAGAGGAGACCACCCATCTCTTCTATGTTCAACACAAAACGTGCGACGCCAACAAGAGAACTTTATAAAAGATGTAAAGATGCTGGACTTCTTTTTTTGATGGGACTATTTTTGTACAGAGAAAAAAAACAGGGAAGGGCCGGGGGAGTGGACCTTGTATAGATCCGAAGGAAAAGAAAACTGCACATTTTTTTTTTTTTAATTAAAAGGTGGATATACAGAGAGGAGGAGAGACAGAGAGGAAGATGTTCCATCAGATAATTCACTCCCCAAGTGAGCACAATGGCTGGAGCTGAGCCAATTGAAAGCCAAGAGCCATAAACTCTTAGGGTCTCCCACGAGGGGGCAGGATCCCAAGGCTATGGGACATCCTCCACTGCTTTCCCAGGCCACAAGCAGGGAGCTGGATGGGAAGCAGGCTGCCGAGATTAGAACTAGCGACCATATGGGATCCCGGGCGTGCAAGGAGAGGACTTCAACCACTATGTCACTGCGCTGGGCCCTATACACAACTTTTTAAAAGTTCTAGTGGTGTGGCCGGAGCTTTGCAGGAGGTTTGCAAAAGTCTTTACTGATAATATTAAGAGCTAGTCTCCAAGCGACAAGGGAAAGAAATGTTTTAATATTTGCAAGCAAGTTTTGTACAGTATTTATGGAGATAAACATGGCAACCAAAATGTCCATTGTTTCTAAGCTGAGAATTTGCCAATAATTTTCATGAAGCGGCTTCCTGCTGGATTTTGATTTCTGCAGCTGAGTTCAGGACAGTTGCAAACATGGTAAGAAGAGAATTAATTTGATTTGGACATTTTAATTATTTTAAAAAAATTATATAAAAGCAAAAAAATTGAATGAGTAACTGCAAAAACTATCTTCGTAGTCTTGTTTTTCAAAAGGGCAAGGGTTTTTATATTGAACTAAATTTCTTTTAACTTTCTGTTAAACAAAAATGGCCACGCAGGTTGACATCATTGGTAATTGATAATAGATTTTGTTCAGTCCCAAACTTTACATTTTGCTCAGTAGAAAGAGCAATGAAATAAAATTACTGGGTTTGAAATATTATCTTATGGTTTGTAATATTGTGTAGATTTACTGTGATATTTTAAGGATTCCTCCACATACCTCCACCTGTTTTATTTTTTCTGTAGTGTATTTTAAAAGATTTGGCTCTGTATAATTTGGATCAGGCTGCTGAGAATCCACGTATATATGATGTTGGGATCCTTGAAGTGAATGTGGGGGACAGGCAGGTGTGAAGAGTATTGTTCCATTGCAGGCAGGGCCACAAGGAATGCCCCGCTGTATGGCAGGGCCCAGCGGATGTCTCCACAACCACCTGAATGCAGCTCCACCTTCTTTTGCATGGACACTGGACCACCCTGTGGAAGAATTCTTTTTTCTTTTTTTTTTTTTTAAGATTGATTTACTATATTACAAAGTCAGATATACAGATATACAGAGAGGAGGAGAGACAGAGAGGAAGATCTTCTGTTTAATGATTCACTCCCCAAGTGACTGACCGCAACGGCCGGTGCTGTGCCGATCCAAAGCCGGGAACCAGGAACCTGTTCCGGGTCTTCCACGTGGGCGCAGGGTCCCAAAGCTTTGGGCCGTCCTCGACTGCTTTCCCAGGCCACAAGCAGGGAGCTGGATGGGAAGTGGAGCTGCTGGGATTAGAACTGGTGCCCATATGGGATCCTGGTGCATTCAAGGCAAGGACTTTAGCAGCTAGGCCACCTCGCCGGGCCTGGCATTGTTTGCTGCTGTGGAGTTGGCTTTTTTACTCAATGTGAGCTTGGAGGTTAATGTCAATAATGATGTCTTGCAAAAGGGCCTTCTATTATTCATACTGTCTTGACTATCCCCATTGACCTTATGCTAATCAAGGGACCTATATTTAGGGTTTCATTTGTTCCTTGATCTTTAGGTTCTCCTTTTCTTTGTGATTCAAGATAAAGTTATAGAAGAATTCTTGAAGGAACTTCTAATGTTTTAATGTAAAATAAATGACAGAATTATCCTTAGAAAGTCCTCGTGTTGCAAGAGTCAAGATACCATACAGGCACTGGTTCTGATCCTGGCAGCCCTGATTCACATCCATCTCCCTGCTTGTGGGCTGGGACAGCAGTCAAGGTTGGACCAAAGCCTTGGAACCCTGGACCTGTGTGAGAGAACCAGAAGAAGCTCCTGGCTTCTGGTTATAGATCAGTGCTGCTCAAGCTGCTGTGGTCACTTGGGGAGTGAATCAAAGGATGGAAGATCTTCCTCTCTCTCCTCCTCTGGGTATATCTGAGTTTCCAATAAAAATAAAATAAATCGGGCCCGGCGCGGTGGCACAATGGTTAAGGTCCTCGCCTTGCACGCCCGGGATCCCATATGGGTGCCGGTTGTAATCCCGGCAGCCCCACTTCCCTTCCAGCTCCCTGCCTGTGGCCCGGGAAGGCAGGAGAGGACAGCCCAAAGCTTTGGGACTCTGCACCCGCGTGGGAGACCCGGAAGAGGCTCCTGGCTTCGATCGGCATAGCATCAGCCATTGCGGTAATTGGGGAGTGAATCATCGGACGGAAGATCTTCCTCTCTGTCTCTCCTCTTTGCATATCTGCTTTTCCAATAAAATAAAATAAATCTTTAAAAATAAATAAATAAATAAATATTAAAATAAAATAAATCTTGGGCCCAGCGCATTGGCCTAGCAGCTAGAGTCCTCACCTTGAAGGCACCAGGATCACATATGGATGCAGGTTCGAATTCCATCAGTCCCACTTCCCATCCAGCTCCTTGTCTGAGGCCTGGGAAAGCAGTTGGGATGGCCCAAAGACTTGATACCTTGGCCGTGTGTGGGAGACCCAGAAGAGCTCTGGGCTCCTAACTGCAGAATGGCGCAACATGGGCCGTAGCAGTAACTTGGGAGTGAATCATCGGAAAGGAAAATATTTCTGTCTCTCCTACTCTTTCTTTATATATATACACCTGACTTTGCAATTAAGATAAATAAATCTTTAAAATAAAATAAATCTGAAAAAGAAAGAAAAAGGTAGACTAAAGTACATAAAAGTAGAAATGGAACATATTAAATCTGCTGTCACAGAAGTATAGAGGAATCTCCCCCTTTATCCCAGATAGAGAAAAAAAAAATGTGGAAATAAAAGTCTTATCCATTTTCCTGTAGGCCTTGAACCTTTCTGCCATAATTAATTATGTAACGATTGTCAAAAATAAAGAGTGGGGGAAAAAAGAGGAATATAATGGATCAGGGCTATCTGGACCAAGTGGGATCTGTCACTGCTTGTGATGTGACCATCCCCTGTGGATGCCACTCCAAGTCCTGGTTGCTTCATTTCTGATCCAGGTCCCTGCTAATGCATGTTGGAATTCAGAGGATGTCCCAAGGGCTTGAGTCCCTGTGCTGATGTGGGGGAACTGGAAGAATCCACTGACTCCTGGTTTCAACTTGGTCCTGCTTTAGCCATTACGGTCACTTGGAGAGGGATAAAGCACATGGAGATCTCGCTTTCTAACTCTCCCTCTTTCTCTATAACTCTACCTTTCATACTGACAAAATTAATCTTTACTGGAAAAAGAAACAAGAGAAAAAGAAATGCAAAGGATCACTAGGGAGTACCAACAGCAATTATAAACAAATAAGTTGTTCATCATTTCTGGATACTTAGTATTAGCCTACCAAAGTGAATCAGAAAGAAACTAAAAACCTGACAAAATCAACAGTAAGTAACAATGAATCAGAAATACAATCTCTTCAAACCAAAGGTCAACACAAGGTGTTTCTCTACTAAATGATACCAAGTAAACATCAAGTTGTCTAGAATTATTGTAAAACACCAAAGGAAAAAACATTTCCAAACATACCCTGGGACTAACAATATTTAGATTCCAAAACTAGACTGAATCAACAGTGGGTGACTTAACTTACATCTGACTGTGTTTTAAACTGACAAACACTATGTAATTGTTCAGTCAAAATGCAATCTCCAATGTAGCATGATTAGTCTTCCATGTATTTATGTTTAATGCTCCTTCTAAAAATACCTTCATACCCATAAATCTAGTTTAAAAATCATAAACCAGTATGCTTGATAAAACAAAGGTAAAATTCCTCACATAATACACATAAAGTGAATTCAATAACACCAATATATGCACACATGATAATCAAAGTGCATCCAGCCCGAGGATATAGAAAATGAGGCAACAAATGCAAATCAAATCATCAAATACTTCACACAAGCAGGGTGAAGGGTAAGCATTATTAAATCCATCTTACTAAAAACATGCAGTAAAATGCTTCATTTATTTAATGACATACATATATAAGTTGCTCAGAACTACAAATATTCACAGATAACTCAATGGAAGTATATTGATATATTTGTTCCAAGATATGCAACCAAATAAAAATATCAACTTTTCACAGTAATTCAATTTAGTATTTTCCCAAGAAAGTAAACAAGGAAAGGAAATAAAATGCACAGAAATAGGAATCAAGAGATAGAACTTTGCTTATCAGTTCAACCTTATTTTGATTTCTTTCTCCCTGATGAAGCCTAATGAACACCAAGACTCTATTCAGCCATTAAAAATAAAATATTGTTACTTGCTACAAAATAGATGAAACTGGACATGATAAAATAAGGCAAATGTACAAATAAATTTAACGTGTTATATATATGTCAAAAACTCACAGCTGTACTTTGAGTGGTGATTATTACAGACTGAGAAAAGTGAGGCCTGGGGAAAGGAAGGAGGTAGAACAGGTAGCAAAGAAAGTGAGACAGAAGGAACAAGATCCAGTGTCCCATCCCAGTGTGTGGTGACTACAGTTCACAATAGGATAAGCTTATGCAGGGAACTGGAAGGGAACCAGGTTTACTGTAAAAGCAAAGGCAGATGAAAGCCTGGGCCCCTGGTTTACTCAGCTTAGGCTGTATATGTACACAAATACTGCACTGTACCTTGTGACAGTATTCAAGTACATGGTGATCAAAATTGTGTAGAAGTTTTAAAAATCAGAATCATCCCTTCACAGTAACAATATCTAAAAAAATTAAACTGTCTCTATCTATAGAGTATAAAATACATTTAGTACTTTTTAAATTCTTTATTATATTTTCTTTTGTAAAGTATTTATTCATTTTTGGGCCCGACGCGGTGGCGCAAGTGGTTAAAGGTCCTCACCTTGCACGCCCGGGATCCCATGTGGGCGCTGGTTCTAATCCCGGCAGCCCCGCTTCCCTTCCAGCTCCCTGCCCGTGGCCCGGGAAGGCAGTCGTGGACGTCCCAAAGCTTTGGGAACCTGCACCCGCGTGGGAGACCTGGAAGAGGCTCCTGGCTTCGGATCAGCATAGTATCGGCCCGTTGCGGTAATTGGGGAGTGAATCATTGGACGGAAGATCTTCCTCTCTGTCTCTCCTTTCTGTATATCCGCCTTTCCAATAAAAAAAAATAATAAAAATAAAATCTTAAAGTATTTATTCATTTTCAATGGAAATTCAGATTTACAGAGAATAGACCAGAGAGAAACATCTCCTATCCACTGACTCACTGCCTACTTGGCCACAACAGCCGGAGTTGAGCTGATCTGAAGCCAGGAGCCAACAGTTTCTTCTGGTTCTTTCATGCACATACAGGGTCTCAAGACTTTGGGCTGTCCTCTACTTTTTCCCAGGTCACAAGCAGAGAGCTGGATAGTATTTAAAGCAGCTGGAATGGGCCCAGCGCGATGGCGCAATGGTTAAGGTCCTCTCCTTGCACGCCCGGGATCCCATATGGGCGCCGGTTCTAATCCTGGCAGCTCCACTTCCCTTCCAGCTCCCTGCCTGTTGCCTGGGAAAGCAATTGAGGATGGCCCAAAGCTTTGGGACCCTGCACCCGCACGGGAAACCCGGAAGAGGCTCCTGGCTTCGGATCGGCACTCACTTGTGGAGTGAATCATCGGACGGAAGAGCTTCCTCTCTGCCTCTCCTTTCTGTATATCCACCTTTCCAATAAAAATAAAATAAATCTTTAAAAAAAAGCAGCTGGGGAAGAACTTGTGCCCTTATGGGATCCCGACACATGCAACATTAGGAGTGTAGCAACTAGGCTATCATGCTAGGTTCTTAATTTCCAGGAAAATATAATCTTAATTTTATTTTCTTTTGAGCTTCTGTTATTATTATGTTATGACAAATTTCCACAGGCCCTGGGATTTTCCTTACTTCTGCCTTTTTCATTACTTAAAAAATAGTTTATTTATTTCCTTAAATATGAAATTATACAACAAGAGTCAAAGACAATCTGAGATTTCACTACACCTGTTTCTCTCCCCATGTGGCCACAAGAGGCAGCAAGGTCCAGGCCAAAAACAGGATTCCATTCTGATGCTCCACAGGGGTGCAAGTGTCCAAGGAGCTGGGACATTTTATTCTATCTCCCAAGCACACTAGCAGGGAACTACATCAGAAAGTGAACATCACACTACAACTGATGTCTCTCACATGCTTTTCAACAAATAATAGAGAAACTAAACAAAAAGAACAATGTGATTTTGGATGTTGGGTCATTCAAAGAAAAGTGACACCAAATAATGTCACAAACATTCACTTTCTCCATTCTGATACCTTTTAACATATAAATCTTTATTCAAAAGGATACTATCAAAAAATGAACAAAATAGTTGCCCTTGATACTAAATAAAAAGAATGACAAAAATCACATACAGCATAGGTGAAAACAGTTGAGACATACCTGAATTTCTCAAAAAGATGGGAGTATACCTGAATTTCTAAAGAACTGAGGTAAGGTATTTACAATTGGGTTTAGATTATCTGCAAATATACTTTACAGACTCTAGGGAAACTACTCAAACAAAAATTTAGGAGAAACACCCTTGATATCTTAATAGAGGACAGAATGAGCAACATTTAACATATTCAATTAAAATGAGGAGATGTGGGCATCTAGTAGAGTGGATGAGAAACTGCTTAGGAGACGCTCACCCTACACTGGACTGTCTGTGTTTGTGTTATCGCTCCACAACAAATTCCATCTTGCTGCTAACGCACTCTCTGGATGCAAGCAAGAAATTTCCCAAGTATGTGAGTCTTTGCACCTGCTAAAATGGACTAGGATTTAGTTCCTGGCTCCTGTTTATACCTTGAACATTTCACAATCTTGCAGGACTTTAAGGAGTTAACCAGCACATGGTGTGTCACTCTTTCTTCATGACTTCTATAAATGGAATATACTAACAAGAATTATTTTAAAAAATGATGAGAAACAAAAAATTTCAAAACAGGAATTGGCATGGATGTTTGGTGCAGCTTTTCACACATAGTTTTGTGGACCACATGCTGCTTCTTCCAAGTGATTCTAAATAGAGCAGCACATTTTTTAAGGAAAATCTCATAGAAAGGCAAAGCAAAGTACACACTGACTGGCAATAATAATTATGAGTTGATACAACAGCATAACTATTGAGCCAGTTGTAACTGCTACTTAGCAATGTGATCGGAGATCTCAGTTAACACCAGATGAAAAATATAAACTCAATCCAAATTCTAGAGAAACTCAAAATAAGTGTACATGGAGGAAATGTTGGACGGGAATCCTTCTACCCTGCCCATACTTCATACACCATCAGAATTTATGCACAGTCTGTAAACATAAATTTTCCCATATGGAAAACACTAGCAATGAATTAGCATATGTAAAATAAATAGCAAGACAAATACTGTCATCATATCAAAAAATAAAGAAAAGCCTAGCATCGTGGTATAATGTGTAAAGCTGCCAACTGCAACACCAGCATCCCATATGGAATCAGCTGTTCCACTTCCAGCCCAGCTCTCTGTGAATCTCCTGGGAAAAGCAGTGGAAGATCATCCAAGTGCCTGGGCCCTGATCACCCACATGCAAGACCTGGAGGAAGCTGCAGGCTCCAGGACTCAGCTTGGTCCAGCACTGGTTATTTCAGCCACCTGCGTAGTGAGCCTTGGATAGAACAGCTCTGTCTCTTTCTTTTTAAAAAATATTTATTTATTTTTATTGCAAAGTCAGATACATACAGAGAGAGAAGAAGAGAGAGAGAAATATTTCCAGTTTGCTGTTTCACTCTACAAGTGACCACACAGGCAGGTGCCATGCTGATCCTAAGCCAGGAACTCTTCCAGGTCTCCCACACAGGGGGTGCAAGGTCCCAAGGGTTTGGGCCAACATTGACTGCTTTCCCAGGCCACAAGCAGGGTGCTGGATGGGAAACAGGAACACAGGGATTATATCCAGTGCCCATATGACATCCTGACACATACAAGGCGGGGACTTTAGATGCTAGGCCACACAGCAGGGCCTTGTCTCATACTTGAACTCTCATTTAGCATAAAAAAATCAAACATACAAAAACATTAAAAGAAAAAAATAAACAAAGAAGCATCTTTAAGATTTATTTACCATATCATATCACTTAAAAAATTTCAATTTAAGAAATCACAAACATCAATTATCAGACAGTACTAGGATCCAGTCACTTCTAGGGATGGAAGATCAGACACTGAGACCTGAATTGACAAAAGCTTTTTATCTCATTAGGTATGCAGTTTATAAGGTTTACAGTCTTTCTTGGCAGAAAATAAAGCTGTCAATGATTTAGTTTTCTTTCTTGGAGTCTGTTGCATAAACTCAGGTTCCATGAAAAAGAGCAAAGATGTAGCACCCAAATCAGGGCACAGCATCACTGCCTAAGAGAGCAAACTGGAAATCAAAGCACCAGGACATGACAGAGAATGAGCTCTGGGAAGCAGCCTGCTTACACTTCACAGGGAGACCCACACTCAGCAGCTTCCCCACGTTCCCAAGCCTTGGGGATCACTCTCACTGAGGGCACAGTGCCCAGGGGGGCTCACTGCACTGTCTGAGGGAATTCTAAGCAGCCAGAAATGTGCCAGTGTGGACCTGGGAACTCCACAGAGTCTGCAGTGTCTCCTCCAGCATCTTAGCTCTTTGATGCAACCACACATTTGAGATCAAGTGAAGGCTGTGGCCTCTGATTTTTTTTTTTTTTAACACCAGATGTGCTATGTTTGCTTAATACCAATTTACCACCAAAAACTAATCACAACACAATTCAATTATTTCAATATCTGCAATTAGTAGAGACTTCACGGCCAAGCTCAATCTCTATACACAGGTGCTGTGGCCACTTGGGGAGTCAATCAAAGAATGGAAGATCTTCCTCTCCATCTCTCCTCCTCTCAATATAACTGCTTTCCAATAAACATAAAATTCAAAAAGGAATGTTGTCCCAGATATTGAGCACAAATGACACTAACTCTTTATTAAACCAGTCAAATATGCTCACAACATTAATTACCCTTTCTGCCACCAGAATAGGACCACTGCAAATATGCCCTGAAATAAGTTATGAATCCAGTCACAAATACACTCACCATCTGATAAGTGCTCTAGGTCACCAAAATTTTACTTCACCAAGATCTTTTGTTAGTACAAATTATCCTCTGGTGAAACCAACTTGTGGATGCAAAATGAAACTGCTGTGTCCTAGGATGTACCTGGGCCTTTGCCAAGGTTTGACTCCTTGGTAGCCAAGGCTGAGAGAACCCAGAGTGCATCAATGTTTCCTTTAGATGATGTTATTATGTCACCAAGGAATGGAGCTCTGCATGGGGAAAGAAAATATTAAGGCTCCGAGGGACTACCTATATAAAATACATGGAACACAATAGATGCCCTCCAGTTTTAGAGCATCAGCTGCCAGTCTGAATGACCACCCCCATTCTACTGCTATCGTTCAGAAGGAATGAGTGAGTCAGAGGATCAGTTAGTCACTTGTGTTTGTTACCTAGTGTTTTGAAACTCAGAACAAAAAGAATGTAGTGAGGACCGTAACTATTTTAATGGGGGAACTTAAGTTGAGGATACTCTGATCAAATGTATGAACTTAAGTTAGGTAAATGAAGATATATTAAGGATTCAAAGCTTAATTTAGTGTTTATCTTATTGACTGAACAGACTTTTTCATCCACTCTGAAATAAAACACATGTCTGTAACAGCCATAACACCAAAAATAAGTCAGGTTTTTCACACTGGTACCCAAGACACTTCCTGCTGCCTCCCATCCTGGGCATTAGCTGCACACTGCATTTGCAAAGAAATGAAACACAGGTATTATGACAGAGACACAGGAGTCAAAATGTCATTTTCATTTTTTTTTTCTTTTTAAGATTTTATTGCTTTTTGGGCCCGGCGGCATTGCCTAGTGGTTAAAGTCTTTGCCTTCAATACTCCAGGATCCCATGTTGGCGCCCTTTCTAGTCTCGGCAGCTCCACTTCCCATCCAGCTCCCTGCTTGTGCCCTGGGGAAAGCAGTGCAGGACTGCCCAAGCTTTGGGACCCTGCACCCACATGGGAGAACAGAAAGAGGTTCCTGGCTCCTGGCTTTGGATCGGCGAAGCACCGGCCGTTGTGGTCATTTGGGGATTGAATCATTGGACGGAAGATCTTCCTCTCTGCCTCTGCTCCTCTCTGTATATCTAACTTGTAATAAAAATAAATAAATCTTTAAAAAAAAAAAGGAGCCAAGAACTCATCTAGGTAAAAAATAAATAAATAAATAAATAAAAATATTTTATTGATTTTTATTGCAAAGTCAGAAATAAATACAGAGACAGGAGGAGAGACAGAAATGAAGAGCTTCAGTCATGAAGCAGCCACAATGTCTTGAGCTGAGCTAATCAGAAGCCAGCATCCCGGACATTCTTCCGGATTTGCCACGGGGCTCCATGGTCCCAAGGTTTTGGGTTGTCCCCTACTGCTTTCCAAACACACAGGCAGGGAGCTGGATGGGAAGTGTGGCTGACGTCATTAGAACCAGCAACAGTTTGGGAATCTTGTGCATTCAAGGTGAGCACTTTAACAGTTAATCTATCTCGCAGGAGACCCAATTTCATCTTAAACACAGTCACAACAGCCACACTGTTCAGGGATGCCTTCCTGTGCTGTGTCAGGTGGCCATTCACTGCTTTCCTCCCATGCCTATTGTTCACAGCAAACAGTGCTTCTAAAGAGCTAATGCTTATTTTGTGACATAGGAAAAAGACAACTTAGTGAATTGTTGCTTGATGACAATAGTGACTCCTGTTGTGATTGTTCAGGGCAGAGAGCAGCACTTGGCATTGAGGCAAGAGTTCTGCACATTCAGAGATTTATTCCCTGCCTTAATGCTCTCTGCTGAACCTGACTTATTCCCTCTACAACTCATGGGGACATTTAATCCCAATTGGGAGAACTTAAGGGAATGGGTGACAACATACCAGAAGCCATCAGGATAAATCAGTAGTGCTGCCTTCACAGCTCCTTCCTCAGGTTCTTCTAGAGAAGCCCCTTTGCGTGAGTCCCCGTGCACTCCCTTGGCTTGTCTACAAGGTCGCTGTGCCACCCCAGGCCTCTGCCAAGCACAACGCCAGCACCACATGCTGCCCCTCAACCTTGCAGCAAAACTCTGAGGAAAACAAGGCTGTTTGTTCTAACTGCTGGAGTCTGTGCTGGTCTGGTGTGAGCAACAAGAAAACTGCCCCAGACCCTTAGGAGGAGCTTCACTGAGGACTGAGCTGGGGCTCGAGACACTGCTTGCTCAACTCAAAAATCAGCCTTTACATAAATTAAAAAAGAAAAATCCTGCCCAACATGAAGGTCGAACTGTCCCTGGGCACTCCCCCCTCCTCACTGCACAATGGGTTCCACTGTGAGTCCTAGTGTTCAAGGTCAGTGCTGCAGAGTGAGGACCCCAAGGTCCCCCTCCTGGCCCCCGCCCGCCCCGCGGCCTCAGGAGATGCTCTCACACACTCACCCTTCCCAGCTTCTCACCAGTCGGGGGTCCTGCACAGGCTCCTGCGGGGAGGGAGCTCACAGGGCAGCACTGGCTCAGCCACCTGCGCCTCTCCACCAGCACAACCAGCAACGCGGCTATGGAGGCGCCCACAACAACCTCCTGCCTGCTGCCACAGGGCTTCCTGGGCGCGCCTGATTGGACCCCTCCCACACACCATGACTACGCGTGACGTCAGACAATGCGCAGCCAATCAGAATCACAAAGGGAGGAGGGGCAGTCAGGTAGGATTCTGGAGGGAGGGGGAGTGAGGGGCGGGGCTTCACCTCAGGCAGGAAGTGGCCTCCTCTCTTGCAGCTTGAGCCTTCCAACAGCAGGGGCCGCTGTCGCCTCTCACATCAGTCCACCTCCTGGCCTCTCCTTCTCTTTTTGCTGAAAGATACTGTTCAAGTCTAGAATCCCAAAAGTGTGAGACAATAGTCTCAAATTACAAATCACTGAATATTCAATATTTTCTGGGATGTCTTTGTATTGGCTTTTTGACGTTGGGTAATATGACTTTTATTTTTTTTTAAAGATTTATTTTTATTATTTTTTTCATTGGAAAGGCGGATATACAGCGAGGAGGAGAGACAGAGAGGAAGATCTTCCATCTGATGATTGACTCCCCAGGCGGCCGCAATGGCTGGAGCTGAACCAATCCGAAGCCAGGAGCCTCTTCCGGGTCTCCCACGCGGGTGCAGGGTCCCAAATCTTTGGGCCGTCCTCGACTGCTTTCCCAGGCCACAAGCAGGGAGCTGGAAGGGAAGCGGTGCTGCCGGGATTAGAACCGGCGCCCATATGGGATCCCGGGCATGCAAGGCGAGGACCTTAACCATTGCGCCACTGCGCCGGGCCCGGTAATATGACTTTTAAAATACAGAACTGAAAACCATTTGAAAATATAGTATAAGTTAATCTTTTCAATCTCACTTCTCTATCATTTCCTTTTCCACATTTCTTTAAATTTTCATATTGCTCCGTATTGTTTCTTAATATTACTCTTGGAGGCTGGACAGAAAGTGCAGGCAAGAGGGGAGCAGGACCTGGAAACCTCCAAGGGACTGAGCATTCCCTCACTGAGGAGAGCTGAGTCCCAGAGAATGCCGGGAGAAGGATGGGGAGGGGCAAGATGAGATGGAGGAGAGACTGAGCTCCTTGGGGCTGGGAGAATTGAAAGCCCACAAGGTGGCAGGAGAGCCCTGAGTCTGGAGGTGTTCCTCCTCAAGGAGACTTGAGGGGATTGTTGGGGAGTGGTGATGGCCCAGGGCTGGAAGGCTGTGGAGCATAGCTGAGTTCTTGGCAAACATGGAAGAGAGCTCTGGGGAGGGGTGGGCATGCATGCATGGACCTGGAGTGATGCTGGTACGGTGGGGCAAGTTGTTACTGAGGTGCCCTGGGACACAGGGACAGCCCCTGTGGATGGGCTGGGAGTGCTGAGAGAAGAAAGAATGAACATGTGGTCAATGGTGGAGGCCACTGAGGACTGGGAGCTGAGCCCGGAGCATAACTGCTGAGGGGAGGACATGCTTGGAGGCGCACATTGATGTGTGCACGTGCAGGGCCCTGTTGGGACCAGGAGCGGTGACTTGAAGCCCTAGGGGAGACCACCGCCCACATGGGACCCCCTGGAGTTGAGGGTCCCACGGGGCAGGGTGGCTGGCACAGCAGAGAGCCACAGGGTGAGGCTGGGCTGAGGACTGGGGAGACAGGCATGGGGGACCCCTCCTAAGCAGAGTCAGACAGGACCCCAGGCTCCAGCAAGGCAGACATGAATGGAGGACCTCAAGCTCTGAGTGCCTTGGCCTGTCTTCTGACTCCAGACATGGAGGGCTGATGGGGTGGGGGAGGGAGAAGGGGTGGGTGGGATAGAGAGACAAAGAATGAATTTGTGTGTGTGTGTGTGTGTGAGAGAGAGAGAGCACTTATCTGCTCTGTGAGTGTGTGTGTGTTTGTGTTTGCGTGCTAATGCGTCCAGCTGAGCCCCTTTCCCAAAGGCCAGTATATGCACTCACACACAAACCGTGAGTCACCCAAGCGTTGTGTCTCTCTGGCCTCTTGTCACTGACTCCAAGTCGCATGAGGCTCTGGGCAGCAGAAGTGGCTCTGGCACCAGCTCCTACTCCCCTCCCACAGGATCTGAGCTGGGCTGGGGGAGGCGGGTCCTAGAAGTGGCCTTAAGTAGCCAATCGGGGCGAGCCTCCACAAACCAGGCCTCTCTTCTGGCCCTGACTCCCGCCCACTGACTCTGCCCAGACACAGAAGATCTTCTCATTGGTCCATCTCCTCTCTTCTCATTTTTTCATTTCCTCTGTGCTCTTCGGCGCCATCCTCCCCAGGATGCATCTCCACACTTCCTCCCACTCCTTGCTTCTCTTCAAGCCCTTTCAACCCTCCCCAGTCTTAGCCTCACCTTCCACCACCAGCCCTAGTCTCCATACTCAAGGGGGCAATGGAGAAACACACATTCTCCTGGCCATCATCTCACACACTCTGACACTGCTTGCAATGGAGCCTGTTCAGATCATCACAGCAGCTGTGACAAGCCTACCTCATGAACACTTCAGGATCACCTGATTGAGACTGAGACGTGCAAGTGCTCTGGTCACTTCCACAACATGATCATTGAAGAGATTCTTAGGCTGTCCAAAGCAATCCAGCATCTCATCCAACAGGTGCACATTCCCAATGACCCAGCAAGGGAGGTGTTTGCAAAGGGACAGATTTGGCCTTTCATCACAGAAAGGTCTCGACACGGAAACCTAGACCTTTGTGCCTCTTGGATTCTCTATGTGGGTTTGAGAACAGATGTTTCCGTCTCATATGCAGAAGGAAAAGAAAGCATCAACAATTTCTTCCGAATCACTAGGGTTCCACTATCACAGGTCCTGTGGTTGAGAACATGTCTGCAACGAGAGCTTACAAAGAGGAGTTTCAACTAGAAGGAGGAAAGAAGGAAAGAAGAAGAAAAGTGGGGAGGGGAGAGGCATGTGTGATCACATTGTCTGAACATATTGTCGACATCATGTTCTAAGCACGGCACAAGAATATCCAAGATACACTGACAGAATAGCGTATCTCAGGGTCAGAGCTGAGTTATCTAGGACATGACTCTTGACCTCTCCTTCTGAAATCTCTTCCCAAACAGTAGTATCTTGACAATTGCTGCTGTCACCTTGGAAACTGTCCATTCCCGAGCCAGCTGCAAGCAGCTTGACTTCTGAATGGTCCATGGGTCCAAGGCACAGCATGTTTCCTCACAGTCACGCTTCTCTGGGGGATGGTTTTGATTTCTATTTTGGCGGCCAAACAAAGAGAAATAGATTTGGAGCCCATCTTTGTGTTCTTCTCTATCCCACACTCCGCTTTCTGTTGTTGGACAAAAATGAGCTTCTAAGGTGGTGATTTTTAAAAATATTTTCTTTTACATTAATGATTACATGGTTGATCAGGGTGGGAAGGATTGAAGCAAATGTGAAGAATATCCCAGTAAAATTACAGCATAAGAATAAATCAATTTTAAAAATTGCTAAAATGATAGGACCAAATTACTGCCCATTCCTATTAACCCTGAATGGAAATGGCTTAAACTCATCAATCAAACATCACAGATTAGTAGACTGGATTAAAAAAAAAAAAAACATTAAAAACAACAAAACCCATCCATTTGCTGCCTACAAGAGACACACATCCCCAACAAAGATCAGCAGAAAGTATATCTCATGAATTTTGAACTTTTTTGTTTCACCTCTTCAAAACAGTTTCTTGACTCGTAGATCATACAGTAGCATTCTTTTCTTAAAGAAGGTTCTTGATTTTTTTCTTTACATTTCTTCAGCAACACAGTGGTCATTCTGTAGCATGTTATTTAACTTCATGGTATTATGAATTTCTTTGTTCTTCCTGTTGTTGACTTTGATTTGTGGCTTTTAAAGGTGATGTATGGTAACTGTGTAATGGAGACAATCCTATCTAGAGTATCTTATTTAACCTCACGACATTGTAAATTTCTATTTTCTGCTCCTATTGTTGATTTTATATTGTGGCTTTTCACTTAGGGGATGTATAGTAAATGTGGAATGGAGACTATCACATCCAGATGCGAGGATACAATGCAGTTTGCATGTGTGTGCGATAAAGTATGACTTTTTATGAGTTTCCTAGACTGATGTTGTGGGAGACATGAGTTGGCAGATAAAATACTAGTGGTCCAGCTAACCATAAACTTTGGACTGGCAATTTTTAAATTATAACTCAAATGATATTTGGGATGTGCTTACCCTAGAAACAATAAGATATCATTTGCCTGGAGTTCTGGTTCAGCTAACAGCCTTAACTAGGGAATGCCGGTGTAGGATTGGGGATTGCTGTGTGGGGAGACTTTCTGGGGTTCTATATGTGCTGTGATGGGGGTGGGTTGAGAAAACCCTCCTCAGTGCTTCAGGGGTCCCCAGAGTCTGCTACAGTCCCTGGCGCATGGATGGTGCTGTTTAGCATCTGCCCCATCTGAAGGATCACCTGGGACTGCCTTATTCGGAACACACTGGCACGAGCTGCCCTATCCTCCCTCACCTGGAGCCTGGCCACCCAGCCAGATTGCAAACAGTGAATGGATGGCCATAGTACTCACTATTTTTAACCCTGTTTTCTGGCAAATGCAGGCCTCCATTATTAACATGGGTATGGGCATACCTGACCTAGCAGCCTGTTGTTCCATACATCCAGGCTGGGAGATGATCTGCTAGGAGTCTTCTTGGTCTTTCTCCCAATCTTTCTGGTTGGTCACAACTTCCGCATCCAGGGCCTTTGTCCTGTGTCCAAGTCTGAGGGTGCTTTTGTGGCCACCCAGCTTGGGGACTGTGGAGGAGAAGGCTAGTCTTGACCTCTAATGCCACAGCCTCTCACAGGAGAAGACTCTCGGGGCTTTTGAAAACAATTGTGGAGTCCTTGGCTGTGTTCTTCATACAGGGGCCTGGCTCCCTCATGGAGGTAGAGTGGGTGCTATGGTTGTTGGCATGCCCACATGCTGTCTGTGGCCTCGTTTGCAGGCCTGTTCCTGCCACAACACCTCTGCATGCCCTGCTTGTCTGCTTGACAGCTTTCTCCTCTTGTCTTTTAGGTAGGCCAAGGTAGCATCTGGCAACTGAGTTGCTGCATCCTCAGGGCTCCCTGGGCCACACCAGTCTGTTACAGCAGCCCCTGTGTCCTGCTCTCAACACAGCAGGAGTCTCTGATGAGGATGAGGGAGACTACCCAAAAAACAGCCAAAATCTTGCCTCAATGCTATAAACTACTAAACACTAAAATTAAAATAGACACGAGACAGCTGAACAGTAATCTATAGCCTTTTTAAGGTTTATAAAACCCGGTTGTACATAAACTAATAATTGAAATGTCAATGAAGAAGTCACAGGATGTGGTTCAGAACTTGCATTCTTTTTTCTTCTCTTATCTTCTTTTAACATATTGGTTACTCAGTGCCATGTTAATTAGTTCCATAATGTTATAAATTGTTACTGATGTTATGTCAGGGCTTTTAATTGATCTGGATGATACTCTGCCGGCTCTACCTCAGAGCAGAGATGGTCTCCCCAAGAAACCGTTGAACTTATTTGGACAATAACATGCTGGACTTTATGCTTGGTAAATGCTTGCAATGAAAGAATCTTGACTGAATTTGAACTGTGTTAATGCAACAAGGTGGAGGAATCCACCATAAGGGGAGGGTTTCAGGAGGGAAGGGGGGGAGATCCCAGTGCTTATAAAACTGTGTCACATAATGCAATGTAATCAATAAAAAATATATATATGTTCATGTCCTACTTAATGAAAATGGGGGAGCAGGGGACACAGACCCTGTCGTAAAAGGAGAATATAACATCACATTTGGTGCTATAGCAGAAGAAAGAACAGAACAAACTGGATAACTATCCCAAATAAATGATGACAGCAAAAAATCTCAGGGATTGGAGCCCATGAATACTGGAAGGGTGACATCATGCTTGGATTGGTGAAGTCGGCAGCATTTCAGAACTATCCAGAATATGTACACGTTGAGACTCAGCAGTGATATGAGGTGGCGGTTCCTCATCTCTAGGTACTGGGACATGTGGGAAGTCTTGTACAGCATCCTGCTTTTCTCTACCCTTCCCCAGGGAACAACAAGAAGAAATAGGAAACTTGGAAGCAATGAATTCACATAATTTTCCTTAAATCTTAGTCCTCCCCCACCCCCATCAGCCATGTAATCATTATTAAAATTAAACTTCATAAAAAATTGAACTGAATCAGGCACTATAATCATTTGAGGAGTGAAACAGTCCATAAATCTATCTATTCTCTCTGTCTCTCTGCCTTTGAGATAGATCAATAAAATCACAGGAACTGTGCAGTTGAGACTAGATACATGAGTGGCAAATTTCTATTATGGGCCTGATGGCCATGTGTTAGGCCTTGTGGTGCACACAGCTGCCACATTGTGCTGTTGTGTGAAACTCACCATGGATGGTGAGGGGTGGGCAAGTGTGGCCATGTCCTGATGAAGCCTTCTTCACAGTTTGAGGAGGGCATAACAAATTGGACAACTATCCCAGCCAAACAATGACAACAAATACCTGGGTGAATGGAGACCCTAAGCTTGCTGGACTGTGTCAACCATTGGACCACTAAAACCAGCTGAAGGAAGATCTCTTTCCCTTTGTTTCCGTACCTTTCAAATCAATAAATCTGCCATACCTTTAATAGGCAGAGAAGAGTACACAGCCGGCCCTGGCACAAACCCTGTGCTCGGTCACTGGAAGCTGTAGGATGAAGTCACAGAGGAAATGGCACCAAGAAGCCATCTTGCAACCACTTACAGCCTAAGGCTGACAAATCTCTGCATCCAGACATGCACAGAGACAGCAAATCCTGGGGCCATGAAGCAAAATCAGAAGAAACTACACATAGGGAAGCTTGTGTAGAGCTTAGCTCTGATACCAGAGATGGAGAAGTTGGGAGGGAAGAAAGCAGCAAGATCCTTGGAAGATTTCAGCCCTGGACCCCTGGGTGGTGGTGGGGTCTGGGAACAGGACCTACCCCTGGAAGAACACAGCCCTTGACTTGACCCAAAATCAGCAGGTGTGGTGGGCATGGATGATGCACAGCGGGCACAAGGTGAGCAGAACTGACTCTGGAGGAGCAGGCAGGTGAGTGGGGCCTGCTGCACATACCATGACACTGGCTGAGCCTGTCTGCTCCAGGAGCAATTGGCAGAGTGGTGGGTGAACTAGAGGCATGGAGATTTTGGCCAATCTGCTTGTGTAAACTCTGGTCACAAAATGGAATCACTTTG
Organism: Ochotona curzoniae; assembly: GCF_017591425.1. Taxonomy (NCBI): domain Eukaryota; kingdom Metazoa; phylum Chordata; class Mammalia; order Lagomorpha; family Ochotonidae; genus Ochotona; species Ochotona curzoniae. Next base: position 113,091 of record NW_024465482.1, read on the forward strand.
GTTCGGGCCTGCGTGAATTTGCTAACCTGTTCTTTATGGTTCCACACAAAATGCTTTGCCAGTTTCCTATTTTTTGAGCCAGTTCACTAAGCTAGCAGGCTCTGCTAGTAGCCCTCAGTTCCAGCAATCAATAGTGTAGGAATTATTCATTCATTGTTACTATAACTGGATCCTGTGGCTACCTGAGCTCACCCATTGCCTCCATGGCAGTCTCCTGTGATTGCTATATCCTAACCATTGTCTTCATATCGTCTCATGGGAACTTCCTGTTGCTGCCCAAACCACCTGATTTCCATGACAGTATAAAATACTCTTTCTATAAAACCCATCTACCTCACAGCTCCTGGTTACTTTTTTTTTTTCAGGGTTACTTTCTAAGGAAAGGAGATTTGACTCCAGTTTTATTCCAAAAATTAATCCTATAACATACAACACAAGAAAAACAGGATTATTAAGAATGTTTCCTTGACAGGCATTCTGGGTTGTATTTCTCAGGACAGCACGGCAAGTTAACACTGTAAATGTGGACATGGAAATCATCAATAAACAGAAAACACAAGGGCTGAGAATCCATTTTGAAGCAACAGTAAAAATAAGAATCAAACCATAGATTAATCAATCAATAAGGCAGAAAGTACACTAAAAAAATCCAAACACATCTTCCACAAAATGGCAAGAAAACCAGATCAAACAAATGGAAAACTGCAGCCCAAGAATATCATAGGAACAAGGAAGGAAGGAAAGAAGGAAGGGAGGGAGGGAGGGAGGTAGGAAGGAAGGAAGGAAGGAAGAAAGAAAGAAAGAAAAACAGAATATAACTTCTTGAATCAATTCCCACAATCATACAGAAAATACATTGAATAGAACAAAAATATAAAAATTTAGCTTTCTTAATCTCACCCAGTTTGTCACAAATAAACCTACAACATACAGCACAAGTAACAAGGCAGTATTGAAAATGTTTCCTCTAGAATTGTATACAAACATGGTTGCAACATCGCCTGACCAGGCTCCAGGATTACAATGGAAATGTGGTCATGGAGACAACCAACAGAAAGGTCAGGGCCTGAGCAACTCCTGAAAGCAAAAATACACACAAATAAATAAATAAATAAATAATGCAAAGAACACCTTACATCATCCAAACCCCAAATCAATCAATTCCCATGAGTTCTGGATCCAAAGGAGGAAGAATTACACTTTGCAGAATGACACAGTGGCACCAAACACAAACACAAAATGCTATTCCATCAAAAACAAAATTTGGGGACACTAGGAAGGGAGACTTACTAAAAGTGACATGCAACAAACGAAGATGTATCTAGGTAAGCATTCTTTACAACAAGCTTGTAAGTAACACTCGTGGCATAATGTTCCAAATGGGGGGGAGAGTATGAAGAGAAGGTGCAAAAGAAGGGTGTGGCGGACCATTGTGGAAGTCTGACACTCATAGGATTGTAAGCCAGCTGCCACAGGTTGTGTCAAGCTTCAGATCACAGGATGATCACAAGCATGTGGATGGGTGATTTGGACCAAGAAGAAGGTGACAGAACTCCAACTTTGATGAACCAGAAACAAGTCAAAGGTCCAAGTTCCTAACCTGAGCTCTGGCCTCAGCCCTCACTCTTGCTTCACTCACATAACCCCATGTGACGTCCTGATGACAGGGAACATTCTGATTGGCTGAAACTCTTTGACCTCACAGGGCTGTGTGGCCATGCAACCTGTCCAACCAGCTGCTGCCTGGTCATAACAGCCCAGAATCTTGCAGCCTCAGCCTTCTAGAAAAGCCATGGTGACAGACAGGCTCCTCAGCCTGCTGGAGAAAGCAGGTGAGTGGCTCAAGCTCTGCTTTCTGTGGTCTTTCTCCCCACTGGCCCCACCAGGGTGGATGTTCAGGCTCCGTGGAAGCCAGCAGATGGTGAGTGTATGGGGTTGGGTGTCTATTGAGTGGGTGTGTGCAAATCTGATGAAAATGTAGTGAAGCCTAGGGCTTTTTCAACAGTTACTATCAAAGCATTTTGCTTTTCCATCAATGACAATATTTGTTTATCTCTAAGGAGCCAAGTTGATCCTAGTTCTCCATTAGAGGTGATGTTTTGAAAAACATATGTCATGGAGAAAAGCCAAGTCAAGCTGATTTCCATATGCAGAGCATCTCACATATCCTATCATTTCTCTCACTTTTCCCTAACAGAATGTAGTTTGATGAAATTGAGTCAGCATATTGTAAAAGAGGACACTTCAGTTTGATGGTTAGTTTTATTGATGTGTTTGGGTGCAGAGTTAGGGTCAGTGTTATCATCATATCTAGGAATATTGTTGTGGTTAGGCCAAAATCTAGATTTTGGTTGGGGCTAACTTTAGTGTCAGGGTCAAATTCAGGCTTATGATTTAGATTAGCAATGGCTTTAGAATTAGGAAATCATTAGATGTAGCCATGCTAGGGCTAATGTTAAGATTAGGGTTAGTAGTAAGTTTACTGTTAGGATTGAGAGTTGAGTTATGGGTAGCCCTATGATTAGGGTTAGGATTACACTTACAAATAGGATTAGGAACAGTCCAAGGTTAGTGTTGTTTTATGAAGTAGCATTGGAATTAGGATTAATGTTAGGGATAGATTAATGTTTGGATTAACGCCAGATGTAGAGTTTATGTTATAGTTCTGGTTCAGATTCAGTTTTCTGTTACTGCTAGATTGAGGGTATTTCCACTGTGTGGCATTAAAATAGAGTTAGGGTTACAATTAATGTTAGGATTAAAGCTGTGGCTACATTTAGGATTAAGATGTTTTGTGCTGATTTTAGTATTATGGTTAAGTTATAGTCAGTGCTAGAACTATTATGCTTAGAGACTGAGTAATGTTAGGGTGGGGGCTAATTTTTCTAGGATTAAAGTTAGGTCAAAATCCAGTGTCATGCTTATGATTAAGGTTTTTGCTAACATTGGATTTAGGTTTAGTGCTACAATTAGGGTATGAGTAGAGTTATCATTAGGGTTAGGTTTAGAAATACAGCTGGGGTAGGTTTATTACTATGGCTAGGCTTCAAATTGGAGTTTGAGTTAGAGCTAGGTTTAGGTTTAGGGTTAGGTTACTGACTAGGTTTTGAGTTGTGTCATAGTTTAAAAGCTAGGTTAGTATTAGGACTGGGGCTAGATTTGGATTAAGATTAGAGTTATCTCAGGGTTAGTTTTTATGATTACGGTTAGGTTTATTCTGAGTAGGATTAGAGTAAGGGCTATGGTTAGTATTAGAATTAAGGCTAGTTCAGGTTGAGTTTAGGATTAGAGCCTAGTTTAGAGTTAGGATTATGCTTCCAGTTTGGCTATAAAAAGTCAAAAGATTGAGTTAGTGTTATAGTCAGGGCTAGGAATAGGCTAAGATGAAGTTTAAGGCTGAGGTCAGATTTAGAATTAGAGTTGGCTCTTGAGTTTATACTTTCTATAGTTAGAAACATAATCCTAACTCTCATCTGGCCCTCATGTGAACACTAACCAAATCCATACAGTAACACTAACCTGATTTCTAATTCTAAATCCAGCCCTGATTCTAAATCTAATCCTACCCCTTATCCTAACCTTAATCCTATAATACACTCTAGGCCTATTTTAGTTCTCATACCATCACTATCCCAAACTTTAATTGAAACCCTAATCCTCATAATAATCATGCCATAACTCAAACCCTAACCCTACCCTAAACCTAAACATAGTCCTAACTCTAACCATAGTTCTAAGCCTAATCCTAAATGAACCTTAGAACATAGCCTTCATCCTGTCCTAACCCTGACACTTGCCCTATCATTTACCTTAGCCCTTACCCTAACTGTCACACTGACTAATACCAACTGTGGTCCTAGCCCTAACTCCAATCCTAGCTCTAAATCCTTGCACTAACCTTTGCCTTAGTCCTAATGCTAATCTGTCTCTAACTATAACCATTGAGCTATCCCTAACATTAATCATAACATGATTAATCATAACACCAATCATAGCCATAGTCCTAACTCTAATTCTAGGCTTCATCCTAACACAAACCTGAGCCAACCCTAACCCAACCCTAAGAGTAATACCAAATCACAGCCCTAACACTAACCTTAACCATAAATCTAATATCAATGATCACTCTAGTTTTAACTCTAATTCTAACTTTAATCTCAGCCTTAGCACTTGCCTTAACCCCAGCCCTAATGCTAACACTAATGTTAATTCTAGTGCCAACTATAGCACTGTCCAAAAGTTTAATACTAACACATACATAACACTGCAATTTACCCTAACCCTAACTGCAATCCTAACTCTAATGTCAGTAAAATTTCTAGCCTTAATTTTATGCTAATTCTAACTTGCTGTAAAACTAGCCCTAATTCTAATCTTAACCCTAATGTTAATACCTATCAGATTTACACTTTGTCTTAACCCTATCACAAATAATAGACCTATTCCTTGTCCATCTACACTATTAGCACTCACCCTAATCCTAGCCAAATCCTAATCCCATTTTTTAAAAAATGTAACTGAAATATGAGCATTAAAGCTAAACATAATACCAACCACAGCCATCACCCCAACTGTAACCCCAGACCTAAACACAACACTAAAGTTTCCATTAATCCTGAACCTAGTCCTAACCCTAAAACAAACCCTGCCCCTAAGGCCAACCCTATTTATAACTCTAAGCCAAGCTCTCTACCTTACCTAACAAACCACTAGACCTATTAATGACCCTATTTCTACTACTAAGAGCATCCCCAGCTCAAACACAAATCAAACCCCTCAAGCTAAGTATAACTCATGCAATAATCATAGTCATAGACATGTGTGTGTCCCTTCAAGCACGGGTCGCTAAATCATTCTTCCCCATCCCTGGCCCCAGCCCAAGCCACCCGTTTTGTCTGGATTTCTTTTCTAGTCAGGGACGCAGCACACCTGAGCATCTTGGTGGTGCAGTGTTGGGCTGATTAGCGTGCAGACCGGGCAGGAAGGAGCTGCGGGCAGTATTGTACTGCCCCAGGTGTGGCCAGCAGAGGCAGGTCATCACTCAATGCTGAGCCCAGCTTCCTGTGGTGGACCGGGTGTTCCTTTCTCTCTAAAGAAATGGGGAAAATAAATGCGTGAGTCAATGAGGCAGTCAAAACATTAAATTTAAACAGTTTTTAGAAAGATTTCCCAAGAACACAGAAAGAAAGCAAAAAGAAGGAGAAAGAAAGAAAAAAGAAAGTAAAAATTAAAAGGAAAAAATCTTCCCAATGAAACTGTTGGACAAATGTAGACAATTGGATGCTGGACTGTGTGACTCTGTACCAGCAATGTTGGGGTACACTTAAAGAAGAGACTGTTGAAATTATTATACCAGTGTATTAAATGGGGAAAATCTGTTGGGATTGAGAGTTTGGAGGGAAATCCCAGTCTATACTAAATTGGAACACATAACTCAAAAATTCAAAAAAAAAAAAAAGTGGAGGAGACATAGAAAGGAGGCAGAAGATGGAAGAGGAGAGAAGGGGGAGGGAGTTTTAGCAAGACTCCCCAAGGACACAGAAAAAAAAGCAAGAAAGTCAGTTAAAATTGAACATCTAAACAATAGGAAAGAAAAGGTGGAGAGATGGAAAGCAGGAGGCAGAGAGGGGGAAGTGAATTTTTAGGAAGACTGAGAGGACACAGAAAGCAAACATGTCAACAATGACACCAAGTGGCAACAGCGTGCAAAAATGCCATGGGGCAGCTGGTCCACCACCGCAGATGACCGCAAGAATGGACCAGCTAAGTGCCACTGAGCAGCTGGTTGACCACCTTACTCGGAAGAGAGAGAGGGAAAGAATTGTTGGGACCTTCAACCCACAAGTGTGCCCTCCTGGGTAAAGGGACGCATGCAGTGCCAGCGCCCCTGCCTCCTCTGAGAGCTCTCCTCCATCATCCCGGAGAGAGAAGGGCCAGCTGGTGCCCCTCCAACCCGGTGGAGAGGACTGTGGGTGTGTGAGAAGCCCGAACTCCCACCAGGGGAAAATGCCTCCTCGCCCCCCACCCCTCACTGACCCTCCCACCCGAGGCCACACACAGGCGCACCACCGTCACCCCCCCTCCGCCTCCACGCAGGTATGTAAGGGGAAATGCAAGGGCTTGTGGCCCTGGAGTTTCACCTGGAGGTGCACGGCCAGCGAGGTGGAGGAAAAAAACGAACCAACCAAGGCTCAACCGCCATGCGCAGCCAGCAACACCACAAGCCAGTTCGTGGGATGCGGGCCAACAGGCACCTAGACAAAGCCTTGTGTCCAGAGCTGATTCAATGGATCTCATGGAGGGAGTTACGCTGCTATTTACAAAATCCCGGCCCAGAAGCAGATCACCTATGGATGGTTTAGCGGCAGGTTCCCCACAAACTTGCCTTCTGTGATGGGCTAGAGGGCTCCCTTTCCAGCCACGCCCTGTTTCCCAGAAGGAAGGGCTCTCCAAACTGGACCGGTCCCAAGGCATGGCAGCCTGACAATACTGCAGCACCTAAGGAGCCTCCGTTGGCTTCAGATAGCCGTCCCCCCCTCCTCTGGATGTGCCCCTGCTGGGTGTCGGGATCAGTGCACAGTGCAGAAAGCCTTTCATCCTGGGTCTCAGGCAGAGGAGGGAGTGGCAAGCCACACCGGGAAAACAGGGCAAGAGATTCCACTCCCAATAACCCACCACGTGTGTGGCACAAACGACCTCCCCAAGGGCAGAGGGGGAAGGAAGCAAGGAGGGGGCAGAGACTAGGAATACATGGCAGGAACAGTGAGGCAGGCACCAGACTGTGGCCAGAGGGCCTGCGCTGCTACCGGCCACAAGGCTTGCTTCCCAACCAACCCCAAGAGTTCCCCCCCTCCTTCCTCCTCAGCATGCCTGGTGAGCCCACCTCTCCTGGCACTGATGCCTCTTTTCTCCTAGGTATACCCAACAACGCCTCTCCTGGACAAACTGTAGCACTGTGGAGCCAGGAGAGACAGGAGAGTGGAGCCCACCTCCGGTCTGCACTTAAGGGGAAAGCCCCTCAAGAGGGGTCCTGCGAGCACACATCCCAGCAGTGTGACCGGGAGCAGGAAGGACAGAGACCAACCCCCACTCTGAGGGCAACTGATCCTCAAGCCATACCCAGACAGGCAGCCAGGCATAGCCCCTGGAGGAACCCAGGGCTGCAAGTGCATTCAAAGTCAAGTGATTCTCTGCTGAGTTTCTGCATGTTGTTGCAAGGCATGGCACCTGTCTCAACACAGAGACCAGAAGGGGTGCCCCAGGCTGGCCAACAGACTTGGAAAGACACAAGACAATGGCATGGTCCATGGGGTTGGACACTCAGATGGACCCCACAGGCACTAGGAGGCTTCCATCCCCACAACCCCACCCAACCCCAACCCACCCTTCCAAGCACTGTACAGGGGCGTGATGCCTCAGCTCTTTGCCCCCATGGGTTGGTCCGAGTCACCACTACGAGACCAACACCAGGAGAGGGGAGGATGAATGGATGGATGAATGGGGTAGAGGGAGGCAGGCAAGGTGGAGGGAGGAAGGATAGCATAGGTCAAGGGAGCAGAGCCAGAAGGGGCAGGATGGCCAGCCAGTCTGACCCTCCAGTCTTGACCCCTATGGGCCAACAACTCCAACCCCAATGTGAATGAGCATAAAACTCAGGGGTCTTTAGACCTCCTCACACTGGGACGCACTAGGTACCTGGAGCGAGAAAGCCAGAGAGGACAGGATGCGTGGCCAAGGACAGAATAGGGAGGAGCGTGGCTGCCACAGCCCTGCACAGCAAGGGTGGAGTGGCAAGGCAAGGCAGGGCAGGTATTGAGATGGGGCTAACCACACAGGGGCTGAGACTGCCAGAACCTCTATGGCTCAGGCACCATGCCCCTGGACCACCATAGGGTCTAGGGGTTCAAGACAGACACACCAGAGTCAAGAGAGGCACAGCACACAGCCCAGAGACCACCACCCCCAACACATCAGCAAGCCAGGCCCACCAGTCACAGCCCTGTACAGCACGGCACCACAAGCATGGCCCATTGCTGCCCACTCCCCTTGATGCAAGACACACACAGCCCCCTGCCTCCCTATCCTCGGTAAGGTAAAAATGAGATACTGGATGGGCAGGGAGGAGAGAGAAGAGCACACGTGGCTGAGGTCGGGGAAGGGAAAAGGGGAGCAAGGAACGCACAAAGACTGGCCGGCCAGCCGCTGAGCTGGTCCCCCTAACCCTAACCACAAGGCATGGCGGGGAAATCTCCCCCAGAAACACAGCACCACTGAAGAAACACCATGAAGCGGAGGATCCACGCCACTCCGAGGTGGGGACAGAGCAACCGCCATCACTGACGCAGCACAGTGTAGCCCCCTGATGTCCCCAGCATGATCCCCAGGCCCACTGGAACCGAAAGACAGCTCACCTAGAGAGACAGCTCCTTTCTCCCGGCACCAAACCCACAGGACAATCCTCCCCATCTGGGCCGGCCCACAACAGGAAAGCACATGTGTGGAGGAAAAGGGGGCGACAAAAGGGGGCGACATGATCCCCAGGCCTACAACACCCCCACACACAACGGGCACAGAGCGATGCCAAGCTGTCTATACAACCTCATGATAGAAACAGGCCAGAGCCTCAGGAAAAGCCCAACCTTGGGCACCACACGGTGTCTGGAAAGACCACTGTCACTGCTACAGGGAAGGAGGAGGGAAAGAGGGAGAGCAGCAGATACCAACCGCCCTTGCCAGCCCCACGGCCTCGCCAACCTCAACCCTCACGCACACCACTTAAAAAAAAATCAACCCACGGCACCACCACCGCTGCCTGACAGGGCAAGGCGTGTGACTCAGAAGGGGCCAGAGTGTCATGCCAACAGATGCAACAAGACCCAGGTAGAACAATGGGATGGCAGAGACCTGGGACCAGGAGGTGGAGAGGCATGGGAAAAGAGGGCCTCCCCAACACAGACTGCCGACCTGAATGGCGGCCAGGTGACACACCAGTCCCCACACCAGGTGGGATCTCACTGCCAGCACCCTCAGAGCGTAAGGGCAGTCCCGCATGGGGGAGGGGGAGACACCAGACACAACCACACAGTTGGGACACTGCAATTCAGCCACCCCTCTCATGCACACACCCCTCCAACGAAGGGGAAAACTCCAGCTCCACACAGTACAGGCCACCTGTCACAGCCAACCGAACCCAAACCCTGACAAATGCTCCCAACATGAGGCCACAGCTTGAGGTGAGGGGGTACCTGTGGGGGTGACAGCATTGGGCCATGAGGGAGAGGCACCAGAGCATGAAGCAGAACCACAAGAGAATGCATCTCGGGCCAATGAATGCATGGTCCACCCAGAAAAAGGACATGGGATGCCACCATCACACACACGAGGGTGGTCCCATGACACCTGGGACACTGGAACTCACCTCCAGCACCCAACACACTACGTGACATGCACCTGAGGCTCCTCCACTGGGACACCACCAAGGCCCACAAACTAGTCATCTCCTGACCTCCATTCACCAACATCCATTTCCCCACTCCAGAGGGTCACAACCTTGTGAGAACACTCCCATGACCAATATGGCCAAGTGGAGACCCAACAGGCCCAAACCTGAGGTCCTACCACCACCCTTCACCACCAGTCATGCCTGGCCAATGGCCATAGCAGCCCAGGGCATGAAGCAGGCAGAGAACCACCCTGCACCAGGGCCACAGGAGCAGCATGGAACAAGCCCCACACACCCCAAATCCCCAGGCAGCACACAGAAGGCATCACACCAGAGACACATTCACATGGGCTCATGCAAGTGACCACAGGGCCCCTTTCCATCAGGTCTGTAGACACCGGGACACTCAGTCCAGTGGGACCCTCCCCAACACAGAGGGGGAGGCACAGGCTGTGGCAAGGAAGAGGCACAAGGGACAGCATCCAGCCCCCAATACCAAGGAGCCAGAAGAGCCCAGACATAACCCCACGCAGCCCACCAGAGGGGCGGGCAGAGGGCATAAGCAAACATTACCACCTAATGCACAACCCAAGCCATCCACGTTGTCAGCAGTGTGGCTACCGACACACACAGGAGGAAGGAGAAACAGCAGAAGGCGGGGGATATGGCACATCCCTCAGATCACTAGAGAAGACTTTTCTCAATGAAGATGGGCCACCCCACCAACCTCACCATGCACTTCTCACCAGGCCGACAGGGGAACACCAGCCTAGAGGTCAAGTCTGAAGACGGTGGAGGGGTCTGCAGCAGAGGTAAGGAAGCCACCCTGCCCCCACGGACACACAGGGACACAAAGCCAGGCAAAGCACAGGCAGCAGCAGCCTCCCTTCCCCAAAAGGCAAGGTGCTACACCCATACCTCCTCCTCCTTACCACCTCGACTTTACAGAGACTCCACTGAGCAGGCAGCACACACCAGCAGGCTGCGGTGGCACACCAGGGAAAGGACACTGGGGGAGCAAAGGAGCGACACCACCATTCGGTTTCAGGCACCCGAAAGATGAACAAAGAAGACTGCCGCAGGAGAACCACACAGAGTCCAACAGACCCAGACTCTGGCAGACAAGTGCCCCACACCACCATGGGAGGGGCTGGCCCACGCACCTCCAATGCAGCAGAAGGCAGAGAAAGCAGAGATCATGATGGTTTCCACACCCCTGGCCTTTCCCACCACACCGAGGCAGGGGAAAAAGGAACCCACAAGACAGAACAAGCAGCTCAGTCTCACAGTTCTGAGGGCGTACTGTCGGCCACCGCTACGGAATGGACAGCCTGCAGTAGAGGGCAAACGTGAGTATAGGACCCAGTGCCAAGCCTCACCACTGCTGCTGCTCTCAGGACAATCCATAAGCCAGAGATGGCAGCACCATCGCAGGGCTAATCCTGGACATGCACCAAAGCTGCTGCACAAACCCAGGCAGGCAGGCAGCTCGGCGAATGGGCAGGGGAGACACAGTGCAGCACCAAGCCACCAGCAGCCCATCATGCTTCCCCTGCTCCCCAGATGCACACCCGGGGGCGGGGGCAGCTCTTCTAGTAATAGTCGCCAGGAGACTATGTGTCAGCACCTACCTGCAGATCCAGAATGGCAACTGCAGGTGAATAAATGTCCTCCCAGGGGACACGGGGAACACAGCCGCCCTCAGATAAGGGCCCCAGTCACAAATCCCCAGAAACACATCCATCTGTGACAGGACATGCTCCTGTGGCCACCTGGTCGACCCCAGGAGTGTGAAAAACAAACACATTTGATGTTTCCCCAATGGGGGAAAGGGGTTGAGGGCAGCAAGAAGGAATGATTTCCACAGGTTCAGTAAGCAGCGACAGGAATTGCCAAGCCTTACACTATGGTCAACAGCCCCATCCGGTCCTCTAGTATGGTGGCAGTGATAAAGGGTGTGCTGGTCGACCCCATGTCCTCTAGAGGTACTCAAGCCTGGTTACATTCAGGAACAAGCTGACTGGTATCTACCCACCCCCCTGCTGCTGCCTGCCTGCTCACATGCAAGCCTCCAGGCCCAATCTCCAACCAGCAGCAGGGCGGGGACTCTCCTGCTTGCAGCTTGGGGACTTTGTCACACCCTGCACCAAGCTCTCTACCCACCTGCTTCCCTTTGCAGGCTCAGGAGCATTCTACAGCTACAGCAAGGCTGCCACCAGGGGCAGCCCAACAGCCAGCACCAAGGAACAAAGGGACAGCCCACTAGATGCAGCCAGGTGATGAATCCGAGATAGGCAGGGAAATGTGTGTCATTTCCTCCCTCCCCTTGCAGGCTGTTTCTGGACTGCTGCACTTTGGCAAGGGGTGCTGGTCCCGACCGCCAGGTCAGTTGCCTTGCCTTGCCTTGCCTTGGGTTGCTTTGCCTTGCCTCTCATTTATAATCAAATGCTGCTGTGACTGTCACTGGTGAAATGTTAACATTCTGTTTCACTGCATGTAACACAAGATGGCATGGCTCAGCCTCAAGTGCCAGCTCCGTGGAGTCAGGCCAAAAGTCCTCCTACCCTGCCCCCCAGGTCAGCCCTGGCCAAGAACAATATGTTTTTATGCTTCGTGACTGGGGGAGAGAAGGTCTATGCTCCACTTCTGATCAAACTCTCTGCTTATGGTTTGGATTGGGGAGAATCGTGTTGTAGTAGTGAGTGACCACGCATCTGCTGTGACCTGGATAAATCTGACTTACCAGGGCATTCTTGGGGGGAGGGGAGAGGAGGTACTTGGTCACCCAAAGGTAAAGGAAGAAGGCCGAGAGGAAATAAAAAGAAAACACTGACATTGACAGAGAATGAAAAGGGAGAGTCTCCAAAATAGGACAAAGGAAGCAGATGAAAGGATCTCTGAATTGGAAGCTATTTCCTGTCACCAGGGGGAAACAAACAAAAAGCTGGAAGCAGAGCTGGGTGAAGCTAAAACACATACTCAAGAATTGAAAGACACTGTTAAAAGGCCAACACAGACACCAGGCTATAGCTGGAAGTGAGAGTTATGGGTGTCCCAGAAGGTGCAGAAGGAGAAGCTGGGTTTAAAAATGTATTAAATAAAATAGTAAGGCAAAATTTCCCTAATTTGTAGATAGATTTATGAAACAACATTCAGGAGGGGCACAGATCTCCCAACAGGCTTGACCACAAATGATCTTCACCACGACACAAGATAATCTAGCGCTCTTCAATTGAACATAAGGAAAAACATCTTTACATTTACGTGTGACAAAAATGACATAGAAAAGAATGCCAGTTAAATTCCCAGCAGACCTCTCACAGGAAACTACAGGTCCTACAGGTACTGCAGGCAAGACAGAAAGCAGCCTAAGTGTATGAGACAGGTATAATGAAATGAAGCTTCCGCAGCAAGGCCTGAGGCTGCCCACACCACGCCTTGGGAGCACATCATGCAGGAAACCCAGCATCTCACTGGGACTGACACTGCCCACAGCACACCTTGGGAATACCTCATGTAGGCAGCCCAGTAGTTCACTCTACGAAGTCCTGCCATACCCGTCACTTTATGAGTGGCCCCAACATTTCTCCTAAACAAGGAACACTAGAAACATTCTGAATCAGCTACCCTGTCTTACAACTTCAGATATTCAAACCCAGAAGAAATTGTGCCTATTTCATGTGCAGTGAACAAAAGTGTTTTATCTGGTACAAGCAGTAAGCCTAACTATTTCCTACAGAGACCCTCTTCATTACTAAAGAATGTTCTATCTGGAGACTCCCCTTACCATGATGTCCTTGGTCTCTCAGAGAATGGAGACTTGACACTAAGAACTTGTGTTCCAACTCTTAAACCACATTCAGAGTTCATTTAATTAGCTGGCATGTGAGGGTGTGTGAACAAGTTGGAACTAAACAATGAGGATAAGTTCAAATCACATCTTGAACACTTACGGACTGTAGCACTTGATCAGATGTTCACACCTTCAGGTCTCAGTTCTGATCATGTAATATAATAACACATTACAGACAAAAGACATAATGTTTGCATGCAACCTTTGTAACTGAGAGCCACTGCACTGGTGAAGATAAATACTTTCCCACTGGGGCTTAAAAAATGAATTTGGAATAGCAGGTACAAAGACTTTTCATAGGTTGCTGGCTCCACAGTTGTCTCACCATGCCCTGGTCACAGCCTGGGTGGCTGCACAGTCGTCACATATTGCCCTGTCACAGGCTCCTGGTGGCTGTTCACACTCTCTGGGATGATCCCATTGTAGACTTGCAGCAGCCTCCATATCCATCACATCCTTTGGACTGGGCATTTTCTTGGGCAGACACCTCCTGACTGGCACAGGAAAATGAGGACATTCAACTTAATATTATGGCTGCAACTCAAAAACAGCATTTCATGAAAACAAGCTACCTTCATTGACTGAGGCCATCATCAGATTATTTTTGTACATCAGTATCTTGAAAAATTCAAAACGTTGTGGAAGAGTAAAACTTCAGTAGAATATATAAAACTAGACATCGTAGCCTGATTCTCTATGGACAAAAACTTATCTTCCTGCAGAATCACTACTGAAATTAATGCTTTTGGAACCAAAGTGCTGCTTTTAGATGACCTTTAAAATAAGTGCAAAACTTGTGACCTTGTGACCATGTTTTGAAGCATGTTCACTGGAGTATGCTGCACAGATGTTTAGTTTTTGAGACAGAAGCCTACATTGGTCCTGGTCCATTATATAATGTCTGGCATTTGTCTCAAGCACTGAATTATCTCTGGCCTTAAAAATGTTGCAGTACTGTTGTCTCAGAAAAGGTATTAACCTGTCAATCCTTGCAGAATCTGAAAGTTTCATTTTGTGTGTAACAGTGTACCATTTCACATGTGCAAATGATATTGCACATTTATTAACTTTATGACAGATACTAGTATTTATTGATATCTGATCAGCTAAGACAGACAACAGCAACAGGACCAACCATGCACTCGGCAAAAGTGCCAGTTCAGGTGAGCCTTTTGGCTGGCTGAGAGCCTCTGGCCTGTCTAATGTTACTTCCTGTTCCAGGGCATGCTGACCTCATTCAGTTTTGCTTTGCGAAGATATCCTTGCTTTTAGAATGAACAGATTGCTTCCAGTGACCACCCTGCTGTTGTGCAGATGGCATGACGTTCAGCCAACTCTTGTGCACACAGCATGATGTCCGGTGTATTCACTGTAACTATAACCTTGTTTTTCATTGCCCTTGGTGCACTCTCCTGTGAGATAGCTGCCACACTGCTTCATAATAATTCCACTTTCCCTGAAACGTTGAAGACTCTGCATTCTGATTTACAACATTTTGCACCTGAATGTGAGGCTCTACCAGCAGAGGAAAACCAAGAAGCTACTGGAGGAAAAATCAGGAGACTCTTGAGACTACAGTTTGAATGCTCAAAGTAAGTGACTCTTGGCAAAGCATGGGAAACTCATCTGCAGTCAGAGAACAGACATAGACAATTTATAGGGGCTTTTGAGGGGCTCAGTGTAAAAATCTCCAGCCATACTTATGAGGAACTCTTTTCACTTGTAAGTGAGCACTGTCAGGAGTTTCAGCCAACTGACAAATGTGTGTTAAACTCTAAGGTGTGGCAGAAAAACTGCTGGCTTTAAGAGTCCAACAGCATGGATAAATGACACCAAAGTTTGGACAGTCTGTTCATTGATTATTATGAAACCTAACACCCTGCAGGCAGATTCTGAAACATCTAAAGCAGTAGGAACTGATCTGGAGCCCGCCTCTGCAGAAGAGCATGCCTGCAGAGATTGTTAATCTGCTGATGAGTTTCAAAACTGACCACTACCACCCTTGCCTCCATATTCCAAGGACAAAAAAAATGCAAAAAGTAGGGCTGAGAACTTTGTGTTGAATCTCAAGCTTCCTCCTCGATTGAGGAGCATTAAAGAGAACATAGCAATGAATTTTGGGCAAATGATATACTAATCAAAAAATGTCATAATCCTGTGAATCCCAAGGTGGCCTGAACCTATAATGTTATGGTAAAATGGGAAAGATTTCAGGTCCCAATATTTGAAGATGCAAAGATTAAATTAGTGTTAGGGCAAGTAAAATGACCTTTCCTATAAGTTCCAGAGGCAGACAACAACCTTGTTTGAAACATCTAGTAATTAAATGAGGATTGGAACTTGACGTAGATGATGCACAACCGGTAGTCCTAGTGAATTTCCTTAAGAGGAAAGGAAAACATATTGATCTCTCAGGATAAGTGAAAGAGGGCTAAAAATTATGCCTCTGAAAATTCAATGACTGAGGAAGTAGTCCATAAGAGACAAAGCAAAGGGAATCTAACCTGATGGCCTCAATGCAACTGTCAACATACAATTGTATGTCTCATACAATACTTACTTTTTTCCAGTAAAGACACTTGATGGATCTTACAAGTTAACACAGGATTTGAAGTTTGTCAAGCAAGTCATATAGGCTTGTGACCCTGTAGCACCCCCCTCCTTGCACCCTGCTCAGTGACTCCTGCTGATTGAAAATAGCTTAGTGCGACTGACTTGAGAATTGCTTTCTAGACCTATCTGCTAAACCCAGAGAGCGGAGACCTCTTGCACTGCAAATGGGAAGACCATCAGTTGGACAGTCAACACCAAGCCTGACAGATGGCATTAAGCACAAGGTAACTGAGCCACCCAACTTACATGGCCAAATTTTAAAGGAATATTTTAAGCAGGTAAGCTGCTGTCACTCTGTGCTTGAGCTCCAACTAATACACTGCGTTGATGACCTCTCAGTCTGATCTGTCATCTCCGGCAGGAAGTAGTTGAATGCATCGGTCACCCGCTATGGATCTTCTTGACTTGGATTTTGCAGATTGGGAGAATGCATGCTTCAAAACATAAGCTTCGGGCCCGGCGCGGTGGCGCAAGTGGTTAAGTCCTCGCCTTGCACGCCCGGGATCCCATATGGGCGCCGGTTCTAATCCCGGCAGCCCCGCTTCCTTTCCAGCTCCCTGCTTGTGGCCTGGGAAAGCAGTCGAGGACGGCCCAAAGCCCAAAGCTTTGGGAACCTGCACCCGCGTGGGAGACCCGGAAGAGGCTCCTGGCTTCGGATCGGCATAGTATCGGCCCGTTGCGCTCACTTGGGGAGTGAATCATCGGACGGAAGATCTTCCTCTCTGTCTCTCCTCTCTGTATATCCGCCTTTCCAATAAAAAAATAATAAAAATAAATCTTTAAAAAAAAAAAAACATAAGCTTCAAGTTATACTAAGGGAGGAAAAATATCCAGGACAGCTCATCAGTGAGCGAATGTGCTAATGGATCAGTGCTGAGAGAATATCAGTTATTGCACATCTAACTTTGCCTAAAACCAAATTGGAGCTATGAATGTTATTAGGCCTAACCGGGCACCACCATTCTCAAGATACACACACTAAAACAAACGAACCAAGGTTCTTTACCTCATACCAGAAAAAGCCCCAAGCTTTCCCAACAATACACAGGGGAGATTCAGGCAGCAGACATATTCAAACATGCCTCCACTACAGTCAGGGTCCTGGTCCTTCATTCACTGCTAATGACACCTGCCTTCTTGGTCGTGGTGCATCAGGCTGCCACTCTTGGAGTCCTCACAGAAAAGGGACAGGACAGCCAGTAACTTTGGCATCAACACGTCTCAACCCTGCTTCCAAAGGATGGCCTGATCTGCAAAAGCAATTGCCTTACTGGATGGACAAAGCAGAAGTGAACCTTGGGCGAGCACTCTCAGTGATGCCGCACATCAGTTCAGAAACATCTCAAACCAGAAACAAAAGAAGAATCCTAAAAGATGAGGCCATGCTTTGGAAGGGGTGATTTAGTCCTCACAAAAGCTGAATTTCTTTTTTAAAAGATTTTCTTATTTCCTTGAAATAGTCAGAGGTAAACTCCCCAAATGGTCACAACTCCCAGAGCCAGGCCAGGCTGAAGCAGGGAGCTAGGAGCATCTTCTAGACCTCCCATGTGGGTGCAGGGGCCTAAGGGCTTGGGCCATCTTCTGCTGTTTTCCAAGACCAGTAGCAGAGAGCTGATGAGAAGTGACTTAGCTGGGCCTGAAACCAGTACCACAGCTGGAGGATTCACCATTGTGCTGGCCCCAACAATGGAATTTTCTGCAAGGGGGAAAGTGTCAAGCTGTCCCTATATGCCCATGCTGGTTGAGACCCTTGAAAGAATCAGAGCACAGCAGGCTAGCTGTGACAGAAGCTCCTTCCCATGAGAAAGTGAGACTGGGGTGGTGCAGGAGTAGCAGAAGGACAAAGACAGTGTCACATACTTCCTGATGCTAATAGCCACTCGGGGGGGGGAGGGACAGATTACACAGCAACTGGTCTGCTCTGACCTGGGGATTGCATACCCTCCACTAATTTCTTGAGGAACAAGAGAGGACAGTTTACACAGACTCCAGATCATCTGGGGGAGTAGGACACACTTTGGGACAATTCTGGACAGATAGGGATCTTATAAATGGTAAGGGGCAAGAAGTGATTAATAAATAATCAATCACAGTCTCTTGCTTACCACTGAAACAGCTGCGGTCTGTGCAAATTGTCACCAAAACAGAAATGCCCTTGAAGCTTTTAAAAGAATTTCCAGAAAGAACAAAAGAGGCAGTGGTTAAAATAGGGGGCACCTAAACTAATGAAGACAACTGGCTACCCCTTCTGATGAGGAAACTCCTGGCTGTACTCCACAGAAGGAGCGGCAGGACTGCTCAGGTGTCTGTAAGACAGCAGGTGCATGGGAATGCACACCATCATCAGCCAGGTATTTTCAGGGCTTGTAACTTGTCAAAGTATAAATAAAAATGTAGTAATAGTAGTAATAAAACATAGCCAAGAGGGAAGGCCCTGAGGGCTGAAGCCCTCCAGGGATCCAGTAGACTTCACTGAAATGCCTAAATTAAGGAGGTTGAAATATTTCCTTGTCAACAGAGACTCAGAGGTGGACTATGTCAACCAAGAGACCTTGGAAAGATTTCTTCATCCCTGAACCTGCAAGATTGACAGCACTCCAAAACGATCAAAACCACTTGAGTAGAACCCTTTTGGCGTGCCCCACATCAGGGACTTTGGGTGGCATCCCCATCTCCAGTGCTGAGCAGGTTGGGAGGAAAGCTGGTTGTGGATTCCCCTCTTCCCTCTCATGCTATAACAAAAGTATACACATTATGAAAAAGAAATTCAAGACCTCAGACCACTTTAATGCCAGAGTACAAAATTGAAACCACACCAAATAGTATACAGGAAAAGAGGAAGGATTTGTGACAACTGTGTGTTTCATGAAACAGTTTACTAAGTACTATGGTACTAGGCTGCAGTAACATGTAGGATGCAGGATTACAAACCCAAGGTAGGTCATCTGCTGAGCTTGCTGTGCAAACCATGCACCACTTTTTACACTTGTAACATCCAACAATCCAATCATCTGTATTTGGTGTTCTTTTGTCTCAGTTCCTGGAGCCTCAATAACACCCCATGCACCTCCCCTGTCCCTGTCCTGGATCTGCTCAGCAACACCCACCTGCTGCAGGCAGAGACAGCGACTTGATGAAGAAGAGCAGGCCAGTCTGTGTCTGGCAGCTGGAGTTCACAGACTGCTGATGTTGGAGACCCAGGTCAAGCTCTGCAGAGTGGGCAAAAGTCTGAGACCACGGTCGAGGCCTGTGGGTGAAGGGCCATGATTGGCAATGGTCCAAGGCCACAGGGCCATGGACTTCAGGATAGCCTTGAGACAGTTGCATTTCTATGCAGGTGTTCGTTCATCTTGAATGCAGCTTCAAAACTGAAAATTCAGACAGAAGCATTGCCCAGGCCAAAGAGGTTGGCAGAGCTACAAATGTGCCAGCACTCAGGTGTCATGGAGCCCCCACAGCCCACTGCCATTCAAGTCACATGGGAGGGCGGCTGTGCCACCTGGGGGCTCTGACAGCAGGGGAACTGGGTGCAACAGGAGTCCCTGAACTCCCTGTTGAACAGGAAGCACAAGACAGGGTTAATGCTGGCCTGAGGAAGGTGAGCCCCATGAGGCCATCAGGTAGGCCTGGGGTGCAGGGCTTCACCAGGACCCGCAGGTAGCTGGCCACAAAGTAGGGGCCCCAGAGAAGCACGAAGAGCAGCATGATGGTTTAGAACATCCTGCAGAGCCACTTCTCAGCCTTGAACTCCTCCAGCACAAGCAGGAAGTGCATGCCACAGCCAGACCCCGCCACCAGGATGCCCATGAGTGCAGGTGGTGTAGGAAACCAACTGCCAGGGATGCCATCGGCCCGTTGTTCCAGGGCACACAGCACATTGACCTTGTTGCCGCCTGGTCCAGTAAAGGTAGGAAGGCCAGGGCCAGTGCCACTGCCCAGGAGGCACACACCAGCATGGTGGTACACGGACAGCCAGCTCAGCTTAGAAGTGGTGGTGTGTCATGCCCATGTAGCGGGTGACACCCAGGCCGAGGAGTAGGAAGGCAGCATGGAAGTAGAAGAATGCTATCAGGAAGGAGAGCAGCCTGGTGCCAGCATGCCCAGCAGTGCCCCCTTGGTGGCCACAGCCCTGCGTGCAGCATGCACAACTGCCAGAGGCAGGTGAGCATGCCCAGCCTGTCTGCCAGTCACACGCCCCACAGCAGGCAGTATGGGGTGCGGTGCCGCCTGCGCTTCATGACCAGCAGCGTGAACAGCACATGGCCCAACAGGCTCGTGCACAGCAGCAGGCTTAGCGTGGCTAGCTTGAGGCCTAGTGCAGGTGCCACTGATCCTTTAGCTTGGCCTTGCCATCGTGGCCTCTTCTGGTGTGTGCAACCTTGCAGCTCTCTCTGGCTGCCCAGTCTACACTCAGGTGCCTCTGCTTCTGCCACTGCTGCTGGGCGGGCCCTGGGAGAGCTCCCAGCCTTAGCACCCTGCATGCTCCTTCTCCTCCTCCATGCTGCTGCCACTACTGCAGCAGCAGTGCCACATCACCTCTGCCAGAGTGTGCAGAATGCCACCCTACACCATACTGTTCTTACCATCTTCAAGTTGTAGATTTTTATTTGTTTGTTTTTCAAGATTGCAAATTCAGCATAACAGAGAGGAGGAAAGACAGGAAGATTTTCCATCCAATGATTCATTGCCCAAGTAACCTCAATGGCCGTATCTGTACCAATCCAAAGTGCAGAGCTTATTAAGTCTGCCATGCGGGCCCTGCGTGGTGGCACAAGTGGTTAAGGTCCTCGCCTTGAACGCCCAGGATCCCATATGGGCGCCGGTTCTATCCCGGCAGCCCCGCTTCCCTTCCAGCTCCCTGCCTGTGGCCTGGGAAAGCAGTTGAGGATGGCCCAAACCTTTAGGACCCTGCACCTGCATGGGAGACCCGGAAGAGGCTCCTGGCTTCGGATCAGCATAGCATCGGCTGTTGCACTCACTTGGGGAGTGAATCATCGGACGGAAGATCTTCCTCTCTGTCTCTCTCCTCTCTGTATATCTGCCTTTCCAATAAAAAAATAATAAAAATAAATCTTTAAAAAAAAAAAAGAGTCTGCCATGGGCCAGGCACCATAGTCTAGAGGGTAAAGTCCTTGCCCTGAACGCTCCAGCATCCCGTATGGGCACCATTTCTAATCCCAGCAGCTCTGCTTCCCATCCAGCTCCCTGCCTGTGGCCTGGGAAAGCAGTTGAGGATGGCCCAAACCTGGGGATGCTGCACCCATGTGGGAGACCTGGAAGAAGTTCCTGGCTCCTGGCTTTGGATCGGCGCAATACTGGCAGTTGTTGTCACTTGGGGAGTGAATCATCAGACAGAAGATCTTCCTCACTGTCTCTGCTCTTCTCTGTATATCTGACTTTGTAATAAAAATAAAATAAATCTTAAAAGCACATGCAAGGCCAGCACTTTAGCTGCTAGACCACTGCGCTGGACCCTCACTTTGTAATCTTTACCATCAGTTCCATAGGCTTAGACTTATGGGTAGGCCTTAGGCTTTAGGCTTATACTTACAGGTGGGCCTTAGACCATAGGCTTACTCTCAGGCTTTAGGGTTATGGGTAGGCATTATGCCTTAGGCTAAGGCTTCAGTTGATGTGTAGGCCTTAAGTCTTAGGCTTAAGTTTATGTGTAGAGTTTAGTCCACAGTCTTCGGCTTAGGCTTAAGATTAGGCCTTAGGCTGTAGGCTTAGGTTTACACTTATGGCTAGGCCTTAAACCTTAAGCTTTGAATTATAAGTAGGCTTTAGACCTTAGGCCTTTGGCTTAGGTTTAGGTGTAGGATTAGCCTTGCAGGTAGGCCTTAGGCTTTGGGGGAGGAATTAGGCTTTATCCTTAGTCTTAGAATTAAGAGTAGGCCTTAGACCTTAGGCTTATTCATGGGCCTTTGTCCTTCAACCTTAGGCTTAGGTTTAGGGGTAGGCCTTGGGATTTAGGTTTAGCCTTTGTTTTAAAAGGCTTACTCATAGGCCTTTGGCCTTAATCCTCAGGCTTAGGCTTAGGGCAGGCTTAGGCTTACTTGTAGGCCTTAGGCCTTAGCCTTAGACTTCAGCTTAGAGGTAGGCCTTAGACCTTAGTCTTAGATGTATATGTAGGCTTTAGGCCTAGGCTTAGGCTTATGGGTAAGCTTTAGGCCTTTTGTCACGCTTATGTTTATGGGTATGCCTTATGCTTTAGCTTTGGCTTAGGTTTACAGTAGGCCTTAGACTTAGTTTTAGCATTAGGCTTATAGGTAGACCTTTGGTGTTAGGCTTAGGCTGAGCACCTGGGGGAGCGGCCACCTTCTCCTGGCCATCCCTTGGCTGAGGGGCTTATTGTGGGTCACTCCAACTTGGCTGCAGCTCCCACTGCTTTGTGTGAGGGCTGAGTGTATGCTGCTTAAAATCAGACTGGACTGCAACACCCATTGGTTCCAGTGGAAGACAGGGCTGGAAATAGAACCGACACTTACAACCACCAGCATGTCTATAAGCTGACTGGGGCAACAGACTCAGATTGTCCCTGTATTGGCAGGCACACAAAAGAATCTGGACTGGGTAACACCTCAGACAAAGTTTCTTTTATGATCTCCCCAATCGAACTCCCGGACTCGGAACTCTAACCATGAAGAAAAGTACAGGTTCCATGTTCTGCCATGGAGTGCAAGTGCCAGAGCCGAGACTCCTCAGAGGCTCAGACGGAGCAGTAGAAAGCACAACCAGGTGCACATGAAGATATGGCAGTCTTTCAGAACCTACAAGAGGACTTCTGGTACCACAACATGGGATGGAGGACAGAACAAATCATTTAACCAGCCATATGCTAGCAGTGAAAATCTGGGCAAACAGACTCTAAGGTGGACTATGTCAACCAGTGCATTATAGTGACCTCATCTTGCTTGAAATGGCAAGACTGGCAGCAATTCATAACTGTTGAACTATGGAAACTGGAGCAAGACCCTTGGAGCATGCCCCACATCAGGGACCTGGGATGGGTGGGAGACTGGGTGGGGCTTCTCCCTTTTTCTCCCCCTTTACCCCTGATACAGGAAAAATAAACGTGGAAATAAGAATCTTATAAACATCCCTGTAGCCTTTGAATCTTTGTGCCCTAACTAATCATGTAAAAATTGTCAAAAATTAAGAAAATAAAAAATAAAAAAATAAAATCACTAGCTGTTAAAAAAAAAAAAAGACCCTGCCTGGACTGGACATGACAGTGACCGAAGTCCCTGCATGGACACGAACCCAGGAGCTGGGGACAAGCATTAGCATGACCCAGGAATGTGGTCCCTGAGTGGACACGATCTGAACGCAGGAGACAGAGGTGGACACAATCGAGGAGGTGGGCCAGAAATGGACATGGACAGGAGTTCAGGCCCTTCATGGACACGACCTGGGCAGTGGGCCAGGAGCCTCTGGACACGGTGCATGCGGGGCGCCAGTGAGCCCAGAGCCCAGCCGGGACCCCTATCATCTACCGCCCACCAACCTGATGGTAGCCCATGGCGCTTGCTCAGCCTACCCCCTGGCCTCCCTGTCCCTCAGGCCGAGTCTGCCGGGTCTTCAGACTGGACAATGGCCCCACCACCTTGGCCTCCTACCTGCCAGCCTGGGAGACCATAAACTGTCCACTCCATGACTCCTGCCTTGGAAGTGACCTAGGTCAGGCTGCAGTGGAGGGTGTGCCCCCTGGAGGCCTGGGGGAGAGGTGCAGGACTCCGAGATGTCCCTGAGGACCCTGTTTTCTTTATTTATTTTCATTACAAAGTCAGATATATGGAGAGGAGGAAAGACAGAGAGGAAGATTTTCTATGCAATATTTCACTCCCCAGTGACCTGAACAGCCAGTGCTGCGCAGATCCAAAGCCAGGAGCCAGGAACTTCCTCCAGGTCTCCCACATGGGTGCAGGGTCCCATCTTCGGGCTGTCCTCAACTGCTTTTCCAGGCAACAAGCAGGGAGCTGAATGGGAAGCGGAGCCACCAGGATTGGAACCAGTGCCAATATGGGATCCTGGTGCGTGAAAGGCGAGAACTATAACCTCTATGCTATCACGCTGTGCCCAGAAGTATTGTGGCAGGTGTCTGAAAGGTTCCTGCAAGAAGAAATGACCATGGGCTTGCTTTAGCAAATAGCCCATCTTGAAGCATATTTTGGGTTGTTCAATTTTTAGCCTGTGGCCCATATAACTATTTTTAGATCTATGAGGTTATAGGTTTGTCTAAATGTATATTAACCAGACCAGAGGATATTCTTCTTCTTGGTTAATGAACTGGAAGACTCTTCTGAAAGGTGCCTGCTAATCTGTCAGCAACCCTCTCTTCTTCCCTGCAGGAACCCCATTTTTAATCATCTTCTCTGGCACTTAGCATTTCTGCTCTCAGAACTGCCTTCATCTCCCAGGTGTTCCTAGCGATCACCTGACCTTGATGGCCAAAGGCTGTTCTGTGACCAGAGCACTGGTGAATGGATTCAGTTATCCCATTGTCCATTCCAGGACTCACTCCCAGATTAAGACTATGTAAAGATTTAGAGGACAAATCTGTGTTCCAGCTCTTTTCCTGAGAGAGGGCTTGCTGCTTCTGCACTGGCTGTTTGCAGAAGCAGAGCTGATGGTGAATTAGGAATGGCAGCATTCCATCTGGAGTGCACAGTACCCTAAGGAAGGGGTTTGTGTTGCGGAGTGCAAGAACAATAACACTGACCCAAGTGTAGGATGTTAGAAGAGTCTTGATTTCCCAAGCTTGGTGACAGCAGCTCCTGCTACACTCCAGCAGCCACTTCACCAAGCCACTAAAGTCAGGCTTTTTAAGCTTTCCTCCTCAGGTCAGACTGAGAGCAATGCAGGAGAAACAAAGTTTCAGGCCAGCAGGGAGTTACCAGAGCCCAAAGTTACAATGGAGTAACCTACAGGAGGCAGGAGGGGCCAGGTTTCTGGGCCCTGTGCACTGTCAATTAACCTGAGGAGCAGGTGCCATCAGTGGTGTCACCCCATTACAGTTTGCTTACTGTGCCTTCAGTGGACTTGGGCCTATACACCTGCTCATTAGTGTGTCTGATTTAGGGTCTCTGGATACATTAGCGCAGGTTAGAACTCATCTGTCCAATGCCAGCCTTGCTCAGAGAATTGCCTGGTTGGCTGCCAACTCTTGCTTCAGGGGTTGTCCTTCAGGAATCCAGATGCATGTGAACTTGGAGTTTGGTGTTTATTTGTTTGTTTGTTTTGTTTTTGTTGTTGCTTTTTCTTTTTCTTTTTTTTTTTTTTTTTTTTTTTTGCTTGGGCAGGCAGCTATGTGTGGAAATTGCTTTGACTTATAAAGGAGTTGTGAGATCCTAACATGTAACAGTGTGAATTTCCCAAGATGAGTTGGGGTTCCTAACTAACGCCACTGGGAGAGGAACTCAAATCCTTTTGTTCCACAGACTTTCTCACCAAACTCTCCACTTTTCTGTTTTTCTAATATCTGCAAACTCTACCTACTTAAGATGCCGTCAGCACCTTAGTAGAGAGACAAACGTGATGATTTCAGAGCAGAAAGAGGCCAAAATACTGCAGCATTGAGGAGGCTGGATTTAGACAAGTGATGTTTATACACATATCCAAATTAGAAGAGAAAACATATTTTCTTAGATTTCAAACACTGAACTTGATGTAAAGCAAAAATAAAAACAAAAAAACAAAAAAAACTGCTACAAAATTGAATGCAAAACAACAGAAAAACAAAACATGAGAAACAAGATTGAAAGCATTGAGACGATCCAGGATGAGCTGAGCTGCTGATGAGCAAAGCCGGCATTCTTCACCATGAAGCCGGGATAGTCACAGTGTGCTAAATCCCACTGCCCGACAGTCAATACAAAGGCCTGAAAATCCCAGGAAGCAAGACACTGTTCCCCACATGCAGAAGAATGATTGGTGAGTGCATTCAGCTCCATGAATGTGAGAGATAATAGGCAGAACTGGACACAGTAATAGCTAAACCAGTATGCACAACTGTTTCATAGAAAGTAGACATGTAATGAAACAGAAACTTAGAAACTTAGAAACATGGGCTGTCGGGCTGTTGGCTGTCCAAGTAGCCTAGAAAGAGCAAAACTCCTTGCCTTGAAAGCACCTGGATACTAGATGGGTGCCGCTTCTAATTCCAGTGGCTCCACTTCCCATCCAGCTCCCTGCTTGTGGCCTGGAAAACCAGTCAACCATGGCCCAAAGCCCTGGGACCCTGCAACCACGTGGGAGACCTGTAAGAGGCTACTGGCACCTGGCTTCTGATCAGCTCAGCTCAGGCCATTGCAAACACTTGAGGAGTGAATCAATGGCTGAAAATTCTTCCACTCTGTATTTCCTCCTCTTACTATATCTTACATTCCAAAGAAAATAATTCAATCTTAGAAAGAAGCTTTAAGAATGTTGCTTGTGGCTACTGTCCTCATCTTGCACACAACAGGATCCCATATGGGTGCCAGTTCTAATCCTGGTGGCCCTGCTTCCCATCCAGCTCCCTGTCTGTGGCCTGGGAAAGCAGTTGAGGGCAGCCCAAAGCCTTGGGACTCTGCACCCATGTGGGAGACCCGAAAAGGCTCCTGAAGCCTGGTTTGGATGGGCACAGCTCCAGCAGTTTTGGCCACTTGGGTGGGGGGGGGTGAATCAATGGATGCAAGATCTCCCTCTCTGTCTCTCATCTCTGTAAATATGACTTTGCAATAAAAATTTTTTTTTTAAAAAAGGAAAAAACAATGTGGAGCATTGTTTCCTGGGGAACATCAAGAGAGCAATATAACCCCGAGAAGGAATACAAACCCGAGAAGGAAGCAAATGTGAGATGAAAATATATTATTTTTGGAGTTTCAATGGCTGCCAAATCCTAAAATTTGAGGATAATTTTAAATCTACAGGATGAAAATACTCAATAAATTCCTAGTTCATCTCTCTCTCTTTCTTCCTCCCTCTCTCTCATACACACAAACACACACCATACAGAAAAACAAAAAGTCACATATTATTAAAATTACCTAAAGTCAACAGTGACAAACTTTAATAAGGGCAAGTATTTGACAAAAGAGTTAAAATTCCATACACAGTAGTAGAGTGGACTCTGATCCTGGTACTTGGATAAAACAATTTCAAGGCTTTTGAGTAAAAGCTCAGTAGTAGGATTATATGACCATGTTAAATTTCCTTTCTAGTTTTTAAATTAAGTTCCAAATTTTTCCACAATAATTAAACTAATTGATATTTCCATCAATAGTATGTAAAGATTGCTTCTTAGCAAAATCCTCACCAGCGTATGTTATTGCTACCTATATTGTTTTTCACAGTGAGAAAGTGTATTTACAAGTTGAGAAAGTCAGACACACAAAAACATTCTAGAAGATTTTCTTCTGTGCTTATGATCTATATATGGAGTAACTCAGCACTATTTATTTTCATCTAACCGTGCTAGAACCTCAGAAATTTTTTATCCTATGTATATGCAACCTATTACTCATGAATCTACTTGATCATTTCCTCCCTCCCGACTTTCCGAGTTAACATTTTTGAGGATTTTGTTATTTTCATTCTTCTGTGCTTACCTTATTTCAAGAACATAGTTCCCTCTGGGTGCATCAATTTTATTGCAAATAATAAGGCTGCTTTTTTAGGGCTGAATAGTATTCCACAATAGAAATTATATAAAATATGGGGTAATATTATATAACTCACATATATTATTATACACAATTACATCTGAATATGTAATACAGTTCTATATAATAGAGTATACAATATAATCATCATTATGTAATTAATATAATATATTATTAACAGGTAACAATAATATTGTTAGCAGATAAATTTTATTTCCCTTCAGTTTATACGTTGATGGTGATTTTGGGGAGATCAACCTGAGTGTAAGCCTAAGCCTCATTTGCATTGTGTCATATCCTTGCTTTTGAGAGACTGACACATGCAATTTTTTTATGTGCAAGGTATAGTTTTCTTTGTTTAATTCAATCCTCTGTCTCCTACAAGTCCTTATGTCAAAACAAGGCCTGAAAAATAAGTTCAAAATAGAGTTACATTTGGACAAATCAAGTCAACATAGGCAATCACCTGTGGCAGCCCTCTATCCCTTTAAATACTGGCTGAGCCCCCTGGGCTGAGTGATGTCACCAGGACATCCTAGAATTCCGAGGTCTTCGTTGTGATTTGAATCATAACAGTCCTGCTGCCGTACTGCGTACCAGGCAGGACAGTGCTTGGGAGCCGCGAGCGTCTCCTGTGATTTGGTGTCCTCGGATTTTCATATTCAGTCTTTTCTTGATACCATCAACTACCTGACAGTAGAGTTACAGGTAGAAAGCTTAGCTTTTTTGAGTAACTCTTTAAAGAGTTGAACCATGGAGCAGAGAGAGAAAAGGAAACATCTGGAGCGTGAGTACAGTCCTCCAGCTGTAAAGAAATCAAGAGGTATGTGGAGAACAGTGGTTTTTGGAATGTGGTAACCAAGAATGCCCTCCGCCGTCGGGAAGAGTAGGTCCCTAGTAGTAGTGGAGAAGATAGTTAAGGCAGGTGACTGGGACAGTGAAGTGAGGAAACAGGGAGTGAGGAGGAGTTGTCTATTCGTGGCTCTTTCTGAGAGCCCAGCTCGCTTTCAGGTGTCCCAGGTACAAGGTCTATGTTGTTTACACAAAGTTCAGGCGGGCCCGAGTTTGGCCATTGGCAGCCAATTGGGGAGTGAACTGATGGATTAACGATCATCTTTTTCTTTGTAACTCTGATTTCAAGATCAATATTTTTCAGATGGTTATGGATAAGTACAAGCATATAAAATGTATTCCTTAATAGGCATAAGAAAGATGTCCAAGCATGAACATAAGCTCATAAAGAATTGATTGTTTACTAAGGGATAAAAAGAAATTATTTATTTTTAGTCTGTGCAAATGTAAATGTGGATCTCTTAGTTTAATGTAAGACATAAAATAGGATGGGGCCATTACACTGGCTCAGTGGAGAAATCCTCACCATGTAAACACTCTGATCCCTTATCAGTGCTGGTTTTTTCCCCGCCTATTCCACCTCCCATTTGGACTTCCTTTTTGTGGCCTGGGGCTGTAGTGGAGGATAACCCAAAGACTTGGGACCCTTATGGGAGACCTGGAAAAAGCTCCTGGGTTCAGATCAGCTCAGTCCTGGCTGTTGTGGCCACTTGGGGAATGCAACCATAGTTGGAAGATCTTTCTGTCTCTCCTCTCTGTGCATCTGTCTTTCCAATAAGGGTGAATAAATCTTAAATAAAAGAGGAAACAAACATACATAGTCCCATTTAGTTACACTGATTACATGGGAAGTGGGGTTTGACTAGGGAAATATAGGCAATTGGCAGTTATGGTTACCATGGAACCTAACCAAAAACAAACAACTCATTAGACAGGGCAACTGCTCAGTGGGGGGAGCTGCAGACTGAAGCCAACTGCAACATTCAAAACTCTAATTCATATAACATAGGAGTATTTGATATTTTCAACAAAATTTTGAGTTTTCCATATTCTGATGCTCACTTTGAGAGGGTATCAAGAGTGAATGACTTTATTTCAACTTCACTAAGATTAGCGCATATTAAAAGATGTCATTGAGTGTAAACAATGAGACATGTAGAGCAAGGGTCATAACTTAGATGCTGTACACGCAAGTATACACGCATAAGATGCATGAGTAAGAGGGACAGAAGTGTGATATTGAATATATTTGTTTACATGCTGTCTACCCATTGTGATTATTTGACTCTCAAAAATGCCATTAGAAATTAGGCAATGATAATTTATACATGATTGATCTATTTCTTTTCTCTATAAGAATTCAGGGTTTATGTGCGGGTCAAGTGGGCACATTTCCTCCATATGATACTTTATAAGCCATCAGAGCTGAGTCACACCAACATCCCAAAACAGGAGAAATGCTTCTGTAATAGGAGTGCTAAGGTTTTCAACAGTATATAGACTTTATTTTCTGAACTTATAGGCATGCCTGTTCTCAACATTTAGCATGTGATATTCAGAATATGTATAAGTTAAAGAAATGAAAGAAACACATTGTTCATCGAATGACTGTTATTCCATTCTCCATCAATCACAGATTTACAGAAGAGGGAGTCACCACCTGGGAGCGTTTTGGATGACAAGATCCTGGTCCAAGAGGAAGAAGATCCATCTGGCAAGTTGCAGTGCTACACCCGTGACTCCAGTGTGTGCACGCCTTATGATGTTGGTAAGGAGGCAGGATGCTCAGATAAATCAGGGCAACGGGAGGGGGAGCAGATCTGTAGCCACTAAGTTGATCAACATTTCTCAGAGAAACTCAATGACAGCAATATATGTATAAGGTGCAGTTTCCAAGATGAACTGTAGTACTGTCAAGAGGGGTTATCTACATTTTTTAAGATTAAGGTGACAAGAAAAATGTAGAACCATTAGTGGAGTAAATCTGTTCAGCAAAAATACATTCAGGGGAATGAAGATCAGGAACCAACTCTGTGCAAAGAGCTTAGTAGGTATGAGATTGAATACTAAAACACCTCTACAAATAAGTGCACTTGTACTGACAATAGTAGATTAAGTAAAAAGGAATGTGTGCACTTGGTCATCAAGTTCAAGTGAACTACATAGCCCAACCATGATTGGCTTCACTTTCCCTCAAATATGTGCAACTGCTTCCCAAAGAAAGGCTAATATTGATGTCTTGAGGGAAGGACAAATAAGGGCCATTCCTTAGGAATAGGACACAGCCCCTCAGTACAGTCACCACATTTGATGTGATCATAACCTCCCCAGCAAACTGAACACCTGCCCACATGTTCTACTGCTTCTCCCCAGCAACCCAATTTCTCCTCCTGTTAATTTGCTCTTTCAAATTAAGTAGGAGTAATTACTACAAAGCGTGTACTCCATGGCTTTCCCATACACCATTTCTCCCAAGGAAAAGGAAGCTCATCATGGATATCAGACTTTATTAACTGACTTCATCTTCTGTTTGGGCAAGCTTCCCACTTTTCAATATTCTGTCAACATCCTCAGCAATGTCACATAACAGATACTCAATCCTATGGATTTCTACCACATACACAATTTTAACAAATTCTCTTATCGGTAGCAATTTGCATGGTTCAGCTAAGTGTGAGAGCAAGTCCCATGGTGGGTGGTGGACAGGGAGGAGACAGTAATGCCTGAAGCAAAACAGCCACTTAATATGCTCCTTTTAGAATAGACACAGTTAAGCCATGACACAATGTGTTTTCTTGTAATTTCCTTCTCAGACTTCCAGCTGCTTCAACAAGATGTGCCTGAGCCATGTGAGGTCGTGGAGATTGAAACCTGCAGCCAGGCACCAGGAGACAGTGATTCCAGCTCCAAATCAGTCTCCTCTTCAAGCACATCCAGAAATTCTAATGAAGAAGGTAAGGCAGATGCAAATGGAATGTCTGAACAAACATAGGCTATTCAGTTAATATCCAGGACACCCCCTAATTACCTCACACTTACTTCAGTTACACAAAAGAACTTCAGGAAAGAGTAAGACTGAAGCCTTGGGGTGGGACAAACAGACAATGTGTTCCCAAGAAAGAGCACAGTCCTTCAGCACAGCATTGTACCAAGTGAGCCCTGGGAGAGCTGGCTGCATTGGCTGAGAGTGCCAACAGGTGTATGGAAACTTGGCTGGAATTTCCCCATGCAGACTGGCACACACTCATGTTCAGAGATCTCTACAGGCCCCATCAGCTCAGACCAAGATGACTATTTCTCCTTTCTTTTAGCTGTTTTTTTCACTACACTTCTCATGCCCTGCGACTCTTGTTCTTTCTGTTGTCTCATTACATGGGTACATCTTATATCATCCCCCCTGCAAACAGATTTTCAGGCCTAACCTGTTACTGACTAATCCCTTGAATACCTTACACACACTCACAGGGCACCAATCTTAACTAGCCCTGGGACTAGACGAAACTAAAGAAAACACTTGCAATTTGAGAGAATTAAGTTTCTGAGGTAGCCTTTCTCTTATGTCACCACATTCACAATATCTGCAGCCTTTCAGAGCTGCATGACTTGAGAGTCATGTGTACTTCCTATGACACTCTGTCTACTTTCTCAAACAGCAGCAAAGCTTGGAACCATGCTTGTTCTTGCTCAGCTGTGCTGCACATTAAACAGTGCACACACACACACACTACCTTTTACTAACATGAGAAATATATACTGAGTGTGTACAAGATCACAGAATCATCTCTGGCAGATATACCATGTCCCTATTGTCACATACAAGCCTTACCAATTCCATTTCATACAGAACATATCATTTGAAGACACCTATAAGTGTAGAATCACATTTGTGCACGCACCCATCACACACATCCCATGCGCAGGGATACTCAGAGTGCCCCAGAAACACTACATCTTTATGCAAACTTAATCACATTTTCTAATGGCTGAAACTTTCCTTCTTAGAAATGCATCAAAGCCAGAAGGAAGATCTCGGTGTTAGACCCTCTGACAAGCCTTTACCCCAGGATGTGGGACAGAAGAGCTCCACTACCTGGAATGATATGTGCTTTCATGTGCACTTAGCCAATGAGCCCTGCTCAGATGAATTACACATGAGAAAGGAGCGGGCCATGAAAATCTATTACATGTATGTCAAAAGGCAGAGAGAGGCCAACACTGTATATAACACACAGGAAGGCTTGTTGCCTCCCAAGAAGAGGGCAAGAGTGCAAGAACTGAGCTGCATTGGGAAAGTCCCTTCGGAGGCCAGCTCTTCTTCTGTGATTACAGAAGATATGATCATCGACAATGAGGCCAGCTGTGACACCACAGATGAAGATGATTTTGAGTCTGAGGGCCCAGCAGAGCTTCTAGCCCTGGAGGAGAAGCCCAGAATAAAGACCCCTGAGTGGCTCTTGTGGCCAGAGCATGGCTTTCAATGCATGGCCTGCTGCCGAGTGTTCCCCAGCCTGGACATCCTGGAGGAACATGTAAAGAACGGAGTCAAGGAGGGCTTCAGTTGCCGCATTTTTCATCTGGCCTTTGCCTGGATGAAATCCAAAAAAGAATAAAGAAGGCGGCAAAGAAAAGGAGAACACAGAAAAACCAGGCAGAGTACACCTATGTATGCAAGGCAGAAATGTTTATACATGAGGAAAACATCAAGCAAATAAGCAAAGTGCTTTCAGCCCATGAGAAAGAGGACAGGCAGTAGCCTCACTGTGCTGACACAGCTGCATCCACTCCAAGCAGCTGGAAGACCTGCTTTTCATTGCACAAACCCACCAGCTAGTGACCCACAGGACCATGGAACCCTGGCAGACGCAATCTGCAATTCTCTACAGAGAGAAAGAAAAGTAGGCAGACCCTAACATCAACACATTATGCCCTCCCAACAGTAACAAACACCCTGATGTTACCACCAGCCCAGGTGAGAGGAAACTCACACTCTGGAAACACAGACCGCTGTCATCTGCAATTAAAACAGGTGAGAGTTCACAGGTAGGAAAGCATCCCCAAACACTCAGCAGTCATGGTTTGAGACAAGTGGGATCAATAGGATATCTGCTTGGTTGACAACACTAGGGCCAGTGTCCTGTCCAGGTCCTGCCAGGGAGTTGCAGCAAAGGCTATTTTAGCAGCTCAGCAAAACAGAGCAGCCTGCACTCTCTTTCTTAAATGATGCAATATTTGAAGTAGCCACACCTCCTTTAGCAACAGTCCTTGGCTCAATTCTGTGAAGAGCAAGACAGACGACAGGGCTCAGACCCTGAGGAAGCGTGCATGTGTACACCAAGGATGGGGCAACCCCTTTCCTGAAGGTAAGGCCTCAGGCTCTGTTCTCAGATGTTCATGCCCAGGAGAAGCTGAATATGAAACTACGACCCCTTCAAGACCCAACACAAGTAGGATCTTTATTTGTTTCTTGGAGAAACTTTCCATGACATAAGCTAAGATTGAGGGATGAAGCTTCTTTCCTCAGGGTGGCAGGGGTCCCAGGACAGAGAGGCAGAGGGGCTCTTTGCCAGGCAGCTTTGCTAATGATTTTCATCCTGGGCTTGGGGGCACATGTATTCATCCTCACAATGCTTATAGATACTTTCTGTTACAGAATGAAGTATTCTGTCATGAAACAGCAGCGAAGACACTTGGAATGCAAACACCACTGCAAAGAGTTGGCAAAACCAGCTTTGTACTGCAACAAATGTGTATTGGGTTAGCTGGTTGTCAAACAAGGAGCTTTTGATCCATATTCTGAATGCTGTTGATAGAATGGGGAAAAAAGAGTTTTGAATTCCTTGATCATGCTGGGTATTCTGAAAGAGACTAAGTCCTAGTCATGTCAATATCTTAGACTGCCTTCCTCAGAGAACTGATATTCTTTTTTGTTTTGATTTTCTTGTAGTGCCACAGGTTCACTGGCCTGCATCAAAGGTGACTGTTACTACCTAAGACAGCCTTCTTCACACCCTGACTGCACCATGTGAGGGCTGCTCTCCAGAAAGAAGCAAAAGATCCTTTGTTGCAAATCCCAAACTCATTGGTGAAACTGTGGTGCCAACAGGAAGGAGAATATCCAGGCATTAGAAGCCCCTAGGTACTCTGAAAATACATCCTCCTGAGGTATCTGCCTGCCAACCCCTCAGGAGGCCATGGCACAATTGATGACATCTTAGAGACTGTCTTGTGGAGACACACCAGGACACATAGGACATAGCTGAAGATCATGGGAAGTGAACTTTACATTTGCAGAATCCTGGTAACAGCTCAGCAGGAATTTGGGATGGAGATCGCTCACCTCACTGAACATTTAGGATATCCTTGTTTATCTTCCCATTGAGCCCTCTACCTTAGGACCATTTCATTTCATGTGCGCTTGAACACCTGGTGCAAAAGCTCATGCCCCAGAACAGACACTGCTCTCTGTCCTCACCTTCACTACCTCTCCTTCTGCCCTCACCCACAGGCACACCACTATGTGCTTGATGCAGAAAGCAAAATCATCTAGGACCTGAAGGATGCAAACTGTAACATCCAATCACTGAGTTCCATTTACTCTTTGAGTGTTCTTCAGCAACAATTTGATACATGTTTCTGCATCTTTTTTAGCACAGACCTTATCTCACATTCCTCCTAATATTCTTATCTGTACATTATCTGGCCAAGGACCAAGATTTATTATCAGAAGAGGGAAATCAGATGCTATATGGATGAAACCAAAAGCAACTGGCACCTAGTCCTTGGCTCTTCTGAGCAATGCACGCACAGGGGAACAAGTGCTGCTTCTGCACTCGCAACGGAAGGATGGAACACATCATCAACCACTCAAGACACTCAAATCTATGGCTCTCTCTCCTTTCTTTAAACTGTTCTTTTAACTACACTTCTCATGCCCTGTGCCTCTTTCTCTTTCTGTTGTCTCATTACATGGGTACATCTTATATCATCCCCCTTGCAAACAGAATTTCAGGCCTAACTTGTTACTGACTAATCCCTTGAATACCTTTCACACACTCACAGGACACCTATCTTAACTAGCCCTGGGTCTAGACAAAACTAAAGAAAACACTTGCAATTTGAGAGAATTAAGTTTCTGAGGTAGCCTTTCTCATATGTCACCACATTCACAATATCTGCAGGCTTTCAGAGCTGCATGACTTGAGAGTCATGTGTACTTCCTATGACACTCGGTCTACTCTCTCAGACAGCAAAGCTTGGAACCATGCCTGTTCTCACTGAGCTGTGCTGCACATTAAACAATACACACACACACACACACACACCACACACACACAACACTACCTTTTACTAACATGAAAAATATACTGAGTTTGTACAAGATCACAGAATCATCTCTGGCAGATATACCACGCCCCTATTGTCACATACAAGCCCTACCAATTCCATTTCATACAGGACATATCATTGGAAAACGCAAGTGAAGCAGCACATTTGTGAATAGCAGAAGAGGGAAATCAGATGCTATACGGGTGGAACCAAAAGCAACTAAAAACTACTCCTTGGCTCTCCTGAGCAACGCACATGTAGGTGAACAGGTGCTGCTTCTGCAGCCACAGCGGATGGAACTCAAATCTAAGCCCAAGCATGTGTCCCTCCAACCATGTTTCCATTTCAAGCTCAGACACCTAGGATTGTAAAAGCTAAATATTTTTTTTGGAATATCTCATTGCATGTTTCATTTGTTCACTAGTTCTTATTTCACTCTGTGTTCACACACAAAAAGTGTCACTTCTCACCTGCGCAAAGCTATAGAATGGACTAGAAATGGGAATAACTCAGCTTTCAAATGATGGTTTAGCTTTTACCCTTTTAAAATTAGTAAAGCTTGAGACTGGCAGTTGGGCATCTGTGGGGATACATACATTTGGTTATCTTGAATTGATTGATCATGTGTTCCTTCCTTCCTTCCTCATATTTGTGTGTATGAGAAGAGTAAATGAACCCGTGTGTGAGAGCTCATCAGGGATGAGAGGTGGACTGCTCTTGCTTTTGCTTTTGTCTGCCTACTGGCTTTCCCCTCTTCTTTCATACAAATACCTCCACTGCAGCTCTGTGCATGGACAAGTGAGCCGTCCAAAGAGTGAGGTCTGTTCTCCACTTGGCTACTGGGACTGACCTAGAGGTAAACATCTGTCTGTTTCAGACCAATCCAATCTGTATAGTGACATTCGGAAAAAAAAAATACTACATCTATAAAAGCCAAAAAACACAGAACAAGCAGTCCTGACTGAGGCTGTGGGCTTTTGCTTTGGGTTACCTTTAGTCTCTGAGTTTCATGGTTCTCTGCTGCTGAACTTGAGTCAACCCTCTTTTCTCATTTGCCCGGATATGATAACTGCTGCTGCATTTTGCTAAGCATCCTACTAAACATCTATGTTGGGCCAATCTGTACTACATCTTTTAAGACACAGACGAGAGAGAGATTTTGCTGGTTTTTCCTAAGTCATCATCTGCCACTTGAGTTGAGTTTCAACAATTCTCTGCCCTTGCAGTTTCTCCAATTACTCTTTTTTTTAAATATCTCATTGTTTTGTTAGTTGAATTTACTTCACTTTCAGTAAACTGTCATGTTGTCTCTGTTATCCTGAGTCCTTTACTGTTGTTACTTATGCACATTAGCTTTAACATGGTAATTTCTTTCATTTTAATA
Source organism: Ochotona curzoniae (assembly GCF_017591425.1). Taxonomy (NCBI): domain Eukaryota; kingdom Metazoa; phylum Chordata; class Mammalia; order Lagomorpha; family Ochotonidae; genus Ochotona; species Ochotona curzoniae. Next base: position 150,206 of record NW_024465482.1, read on the forward strand.
TCACTGAAAGCCTATATTCTACAAAGTATAGCAAAGCAAATTCCTTAGATATTATGTTGAAGCAGTTGGGTTTTCTTGAGCTTAGTGGACACGGTATGGCCTTACCTGAGTAAGGATTTAAGAGTGAAGATATTTCAACATCTAAATAAAAAGATGTGGTTTCAATACAGTAGAGCTGGGGTTAAACTGCTTTAAGAAGAGCCAGATCTCTTAATGTGAAAGCTGATACTATAAAGTATGATATGTAAATAATACAATGATAAATGTTTGAGGCAGTTTTTGTGAGTGCAATAACACAAAGAATAGCACACAGTGCAGTCCCTGATATCCATAGCTATTCAGCACATTTTAAAAAAAAAATTTTTACTTGTGTTTCACATGCTGTGTCCGTCATCTAATGCCTTCTGCATTACAGAGGATGAGATTAGCATTCAGAACAGTGAAACATCTTAAATGCAAAATCCAGTGTGGCTCTACTCTGTCACACTCTAGACATTCATGACACTTTTACCTCAATGTGACACATACATCATGCCTAGACATATTTTAAATCCAAGTTGGGCTCTGCTGAATAGTAACAACACCTGTGTTGATGGGCTACTGTGTGACATTTCAGTACATGTACACAGCATGCACTGATAGATCAAATAGGAGTAAATGGAAATTTTCCCTTTGACAAGAGTTTCTGGTTCAAGGCTTAGAGCCAAAGAATTTCTGCTCAAAAATTTTATAGAGGTTATTGTGAACTAAAATGTTTCCACTGTGCTATATAACACTAGGAACTAACCTTTTAATCTGATTCTGATTTGATATTTATAATCCAAAATTCCTCTATGCCTCCCATCCCTCCCAGCCTCTACAAAATCACAATTCTCTATTCATCTTGAGGCTTTCATTATTTTATTTGATATGTATTTATTTTTAAATGTTACATAGGTGAATGGATTGCAGACACATACAAGCCACTGGGCAGGATGGGAAGCAATGTGGAGGTAGAACATGGATGAGACAGAAGACCCTGCCTTGGACCCTGCCCAGGAAAATGGCTCAGTAGCTAAAATTCTCACCTCACTAATACCAGGATCTCCAATGGGCACTGATTTCTGTCCTGGCTTCTCCCCTTCCCATTCAGCTCTTTCCTTGTGGCCTAGTTAAACTTGGGACCTCCTCACTCACATGGGATTCCCAGAACAAGCTCTGGGATCCTGGCTTCAGATCAGCTCTGCTCCAACTTTTGCAGCCACTTGGGGAGTGATTCAGTGGATAGAAGATTTTTGTCCCTGTCCCTTCTTCTCTTTTTCCCTCTGCCTTTCCCATAAAAATAAACATAAATCTGGGCCAGGCACAGTGGCCTAGCAGCTAAAATCCTTGGCTTGAATGCACCAGGATCCCATATGGGCACCGATTCTACTCCTGGCAGCTCCACTTCCCATCCGACTTCTGCTTGTGGCCTGGGAAAGCAGTTGAGGATGGCCCAAAGCCTTGGGACCCTGTACCCAATGGGAGACCTGGAGGAGGTTCCTGGCTCCTGGCACAAATTGGCGCAGCACTGGCCTTTGTGTCACTTGGGGAGTAATTAATCTGATCCCAGCAAGTGCCACAGCTTAGCAGGAGTGTCCCCAAAGATCCCCTATCAGAACTACTCTCAGTCCAATTGTTGCACATTCTGATTGGTGCTGTAGCCCAGCTTGGCTGGGCCCAATCTCAACCCCATCATTCACTGGTAGGTGTTGTCGTCAAGCAGCAATCCCAAAGCACCTAACCAGCCCAAGAATGGCTCTTCCAAGCAGCATCACATGCTGCAACCAAGCCTGGCCTGGACTGCCCCAAGCCCCATCTCTTGCACTTATAGGCAGGTGCTTTGGCCTGACCCAGGGTGGCCTTCTGAATTTCTCCTTCTGGTCCACTTCATCTCAGCTCCCTTGATTAACAATGGGTTTTGCAGCTGGGTTCATGAAAGTCCCCAGTTGCCCATTCCTGCTTGCTCCAGTCCCTGAGCCTCTAGCAATGCATGCCTTTCTTCCATATGTGCTCATGGTGGTAACTTGGTGTTTGAGTGGCCCTGGCTGGCATGCACTCATGGTGGCATTGAAAGCAATCTGTTCTTTTTCCACAGCTCCTTGAAAAAATAACAGAAATATACATAGGCAACTGTTCTGGACACAAGTATAGTTAATGCAGAGTTGGTAACAACCAGGCCCAGAATGACCACCAGCTTTTGGCTGCTTTTCTCCCAGCAGTGTAACACTTGTCTATCTACAAGCAGCCTACAGTTGGAACATACTGAGTTCTGAGGGAAGAGATGTGTTTTTTTTTTTTTTAAGATTTATTTTTATTTATTTTTATTTATTTTTTTAAAGATTTACTTTTATTATTTTCTTATTGGAAAGGTGGATATACAGAGAGGAGAGACAGAGAGGAAGATCTTCCTTCCTATGATTCACTCCCCAAGTGAGTGCAATGGTCAATGTCATGCCGATCCGAAGCCAGGAGCCTCCTCTGGGTCTCCCACTCGGGTGCAGGGTCCCAAAGCTTTGGGCCATCCTCGACTGCTTTCCCGGGCCACAAGCAGGGAGCTGGAAGGGAAGCGGGGCTGCTGGGATTAGAACCAGCGCCCATATGGGATCCCGGGCGTGCAAGGCGAGGACCTTAACCACTGCGCCACTGCGCCGGGCCCCAAGAGATGTGGTTTTAACTTTGTTGATCTTTCTATATCATTGTATGTGCTGCTGAAGCAAGCACAATCTTTCTATATCTGGACTGTTTCACTTAACATGATGTTGATCAGTTTCTCATGCTGCTACATGTTAAAGGATTTCATATATTATCATCACCAAATATGCCATTATGTGTTGTGATCAGGTTTTCATTTTGTATTCAATTTATTTTTAATTGAATATGTATGTGAAAGGCAGAACATCCAAGAGCATGAGGAAGAGGCGGGGAGAAGGCAGGGAGGTAGAGAGGCAGAGAGGGAGCAAGTGAGAGGAGGAAGACTTTTTCATCTGTGGATTCACTCCCCAAGTGACTGCAACAGACAGGCAGGAGCAGGTGAAACTCAGGGGCTAGAAACCCCACCCAGTTCTCCTACAGAGGTCACAGGGACTCAGGCGTGTCACCCATCAAATGCTAACTCTCCCCAAGTACATCATCAAGAAACTGCATTGTGAATAAAACAGCCAGATCTTGAATCACTGCAGCTGGAGATATTATTGGTAGTTTATTTTTAAATTTATTTGAAAGTTAGAGGCACTGGGAGTGGAAGAGAAAAAAGCTATCTTCCACCCACTGGCTCACTCCTCATTTAGCTGTAAGGGCCAGGACTGGGACAGGTTGCATCCAGGAGGCAGGAGTTGCTCCCACATGGGTGCAGGACCCCAGGAAATTACCCATATCACTCCCCGGTACACCAACAGGGAGCTGGATCAGAAGTAGAGTTGCAAGGAGTAGAAATAATGTAAATATGGGGTGCTAGTGTTGCAGTTGGCAGCTTCATGTGCAGTACCACAACACTGGCCCCAACTGGCACTTTACTTTGATCTGCGACAACACCTGCCTTGCACTATAAGGAACAATAGGTGTTTTAACATCTTGGTTTGTGTGAACAGTGCTGTAATAAGTATGACAGAGCAAATACATATTTGCTACAATATGTCATGTATTTTGGCTGGGAATGGAGTAGGGTAACTGCTGGATCATACACCCAATCCATTCCTAGTGTTTGATGGGATTTCCATACTAGTTCCCACAGTGACTGTACCAGTGCACATTCCCACCTACAGTGTGTGAGAATTCTCTCTCCACATTGCCACCAGCATTTGTTTTTGCTGACAGGTATTTTGAGTTTGGTATGCATTCAGTTGTAGTGTCTTCTTTTTCTTTTTTTAAAGATTTATTTTCATTGGAAAGGTAGAGACATAGAGAGGAGAAGAGACAGAGAAGAATCTCTTTGAAGTGGGCTGCCAGGAGTAGAATTGGCACCTAAATGGGATCCTGGTGCGTTAGAAATGAGAACTTTAGGCAATACACCACAGTGTCTGACTTTGAATAAAAAATCCTACTAGTAAAATAGAGAATAGGAACATCACATGTCAGTAATCATATAGGCAAAGAATAAAAATATATCACTTTATTATGTGCAAAATTCACTGAAACATCTCAAATGCAGTAGTTTATGCTTTCTAGAGTCTTCTAGAATGACACACGGTCTAAGAGAATGGGGTAGATATTAATCATCCATGGGCCAGACAGTGTGATGGCTGTCTGAGGTTGCTTTAGTCTTTTTTTTTTTTTCCATTCTATATCCCAGGAAATCTCACCCATCTTAATTTTTCCAATTCTGAAATCAATATTTTCAGCCAAGACTTTGTGTGACTGTAACCCACAGAAGCATCTAATTGTTTTCATGATATCTTCATTTGGCTGTCTCAGATCTGACCTCAAAGCTACTTGCTAATAATGAATTCTTGGGCCCAGTGTGATAGTATAGAGGTTAAAGTCCTCACCTTGCAAGTTCCGGGATCCCATTTGGTCACAGGTTCTAACCTCAGTGGCCCTGCTTCCCATCCAGCTCCCTGCCTGTGCCTGGGAAAGCAGTGGAGGATGGTTTAAAGCTTTGGGACCCTGCAACTGCTTAGGAGACCCAGAAGAGCTCCTGGCTTTGGATTGCAGTCACCTGGGAAGTGAATCTTCATAGGGAAGATTTTCCTTTCTCTTTTTCTCTGTATATTTGCCTATCCAAATAAATAAATTAATTAATAAATCTTTAAAACCACAAGGGAAATTAACCTTTTAAAAGAAACAGTAATGAATTAAAGTTGCTTCTCTTTCAATATTTTCTGCCTTAGGAAAATGCTTAGGCAACTCTCCACGAACTCAAGTAAACACCTGGGAGGATTGTTTTGTCATATTTTTTTCCCTTTCTATCATCAATTCAATTCTTATTCTGTTACCTTATAACCTCTAAAACATCACACTTGCATCCATTCATTTAGTCATCCTCTGGCATATTTCATTTGCTTTTAAACCAGAAGTTGGCCTTAGTTCCATGTGATATAATTAGCTGAGTTGTGGGAACCATTACACTATGTATGAGTATATTAAAACACAAAGAGTATACTTCAAGTGTCCACAGTTTTTAATCTGTCAATCATACCCTGTTATGTTGGAATAAAATGTTAAATTTGTTTCTCAAAATATTTGCAATGTATGACCATTAATTTTGCCTTTGGGAGGCATGGGAAATGAAGTTTAAAGTGTGGAAGGTTCTCAACTTGGTTACTATCTTCACTTATCGAATCCTATTTTCCCCACCTAAGATCACCAGAAATGGAGAGCTAGAATTGTAACTCTTCAGAGTGTTTGTGTCACCCTTGCTCAGGGGCTATACTGATCGTTTTTGTTCCGTTCCTACTTAGGATACTTACCTGGGCTGCCAAATTGGACACTCTTAATTTTTTTTAAATTTTCAAATAGTTATGGATGGCTTCTTTTGTAAAATATAGTGATTATCAAATGCTAATCTAACAAAATAGAAAGGGACATGCATGCAAAATAAGAGCTCCAGTTCTTAATGATTAGATTTATTAAACATAGAATTGTTTAGCATTTTATTGTAAAAGGTTCTAAGTGTTTTGATTTTTCACTATTTTATTGTACACTGGTAAAGTTTACAAACTGGTGTCTTCCATCCATGGACTTTGAGGAGTACGAAGGAGAGAGAAAGAGAGAGCACGAAATTGATCTTAATTTTAAAAATACACTGAACAACCAAAGGCAGTTACTGCATACTTGCCAGAACAACCAAAATACAAAGCAATAAGCTAACAACACCCAAGGTTAATAAGCATGTGGAACAGCAAAGACTCTCGGTCCTTTCCCTTTATGACAAGGGACAGTCATGTCAGAAGATGGTTTGGCAGTTTGTGACTAAATTAAATGCACACAATCAAAAACCAAACAGATTTCTTATTTCCTAAAAGAGTTGGAAGTTGACATTTTAAACACAAAATAGCTGCAAGTAGATGTTTCTAATAACTTTGATAATAAATTTCAGAAGTTATTACAAAAGACTTGCAAGCAGTCAAGACAACTTCCAATAGGAAAAATGATAAGCAATTGTAAAAGTACAAAAGGGAATTTTATCCTAAAATCAATAAGCTACCAAGCCATGAAAAAGTTCATGAAACTTAGATGTGCTTAAATTAATTCACAAGAATATTAAGCAAAAAAGGAGCCTTAGAGGATCGATCACACAACCAAAATTTACAGGTGCAAAGGTTAAGAAAAATGAGACTGACATGAGTGTGTGCAACATATTCTCAGCACCAAGCTTCAGGCTTGGTTCCAACCCCCAAGGTCAACACACCTGGTTTTTGTACGTGTTCTTCACACTGGGTCTGGGGTCTCTGAAGATTCCATGATGGGGTCTAACACACAAGAGTCTAAGACTCTCAACTGATTCAACTCAGTGGCTTTAATTTTTATATGTTTTGAAATATTCACATAGAAGAAGGGGCTCCACATTAGAAAAAAAAAATCAAACCATGCCGCTCTGTTATTACCTCTATAAAGCAAATTAGGTCTAAGTTATTTGACATCTAGATCAGAAAGACTGTGGTCACATGGTGTCTCCAGTTTTTGTCAACTGTCCCCAGAATTCATGTCTTTCACTTTGCTTTATCCCACAGCACAATGTTAAATGATATTTATTTTAAAAGTTTATTTATAATGATGTATTTACTCATTTTATTTGAAAGGCCATTTTTACAGAGAGAGAAGTAGAAACAGAGAGAGAGAGAGATCTTTCACTTACTGGTTCCCTCCCACAAGAGGCCGAATAGCCAGAGCTCAGCTAATCCAAGGCTAGGAGCCAGTAGTTATTCTGGGCCTCCCATGTGGATTCAGAGTTCCAAGGACTTGTCCATTCTCTATTTCTTTCCCGTGTCAGAAGGAAGGGAGTTGAATCAGAACTGAGGCAGCCAACATATTTACCAGCATCCATAAGGTATTCTGGTCTGAGCAGGCAAAGAATTATCTTGTGTTGGCCCCCCAAAGTCTGTGCTTATAAACAGCATGTGTTGTGTGATTCAAACTCTGACATTGTAGAAAAAGCAAAAATGTTGGTATATTATACAGATCAATGTTTGCCAGGGTTCAGGGAATGGAGGAATGAAGATGCAAGCAAGATGGCTGTGGCAGTGAAGCTATTCTCAGAAGTGCCAGCATGATGCACTCACGTCATTACACATTTGTCCCAAACCACAGAATACACAGCACAACATGTGAATCCTAATGTCATCTATGGCAATTAGTTATTGATGTTGTGTCCAGGTACGGTTATTGATAATAATCTGTAGGCAGCTCCGGGGCAGGTATTGTTGAGGCTGGAGACTGAACATGATTGGGGCCATGGGTAAGAGGGAAATCTCTTCCACAATCTCAATTTTCTCTGAACTTACAGCTGCAAATATATATATATCCATTGTATATAATATAAAACATTTGTATACCTATGTTATATAAAATATATGTGTATACACATATGTGTGTGTACACACATGTTCCTTAGTTTGTATTTACAGAGGAGAATGTGAATAATGAATAGAATGTGAAGAACCAAACAGCAAAGACAGTCTAAACAGAAAAATCAGGATGCCCACATTTCCCCTTTCCAAGGCTCCTTAGAGAGTTTAAGGTTGTGTGTGTGCATGTGTATGTGAGCTCAGAATATATTTTAAGTATATTTACTTTAGTGTAAAACAAATGCCATCACAAAGGGCACACTCTTCTATAACTTTAGTTTTCATTGAACTTAACATACTTTTGGACATTTTATGAGCACATACAGATCACGGTTCTTTTAAACTATTGAACATTTTCTGTATGAATCCACATGAAATTGCCAATATCTAATTGTTTTTTTACCCAGAAAATGTCAATTCCACATAGACTAATGGTGTACTTTGACTTGACCACATTTTTATAAACATTTGCTTGATTTGAGTGTCTCACTTGTAGCATCCTTGCAAGCTATTAGTAAATTTTGGTTTTTGCATGTTTCCTGGGTGTGACTGCAAAAACCAATCTTCAAATAGAATGCATTTTACAAAAGTAGCCTTGTTTTGCCTCTCAGTGTTGAAGAACCTGGATCTTAATATTACTTAAAGGATATCATCAATATTACAGAAGGTGAAAGCAACTTTTAATGATAAGCAATTGTTTCACACTTATAAATACAGGTGGCTTCAAAGGGCGTGGGTCGTACTCATAAAATCCATCACTGCCTGCTCACAGAGCAAATACAAAAACTAACTGCAAGTTACACTCAAAGTAGCTGGTAAATGATTAGCAATAAGGGATGTCTGTATTATAAGCTTGTGTTTCCACTTGCTAGCAATGAAAGGGCCTAAAATAATTGTCTGAAATAATGGCAATATATGCTATGTTCTATTTAAAGCCAAAAGCTAAAAGAATACACTTACTACATGAGCAAGATGAAACGGAACAAATAAAATTTGTGTCTTTCAAACCATGAAACCTAGATTCCATATCCAGATATGAACTCAGGCCTGGAGTAGTACCATAGCAGTTAAAGTCCTTTCCTTGGATGCCTTGGGATTCCACATGGGTGCAAGTTCTAATCCAAGCAACCCACTTGCCATCCAGCTCCCTGCATGTGGCCTGGGAAAGCAGTCGAGGATGGCCCAAGCCTGGGGAGCCTGCACCTGCATGGGTGACCTGGAAGAAGCTCCTGGCTCTTGGCTTCAGATTGGCTCAGCTCGAGCTATTGAAACCACTTGGGGAATGAATCAATGAATCGTCCTCTCTGTGTCACCTCTTCTCTGCATATCTGTCTTTCGAATAAAAATAAATAAAAAACAAAAAAAGAAAATATGCTGTTATTGTGACTGTTAGTCACGGAAGATTCAGAAGTTAGCATGGTTTCTTCATAGAGATTACATAAGGGAAGAAGATAGGCAGCTGCATTGTTGTGCAGAATGAACGAAAATATTTTCAGATTTGCAAGAAAAGCAGATAGCTCTGAAATATAAAGGAGCTTTCTTTGAGGTAGTTCTGCTTCTAGGATCCTCTTGCCCCTCTCAGGACTGTGTGGGTGCCTGGAGGCATTCCCCAGGGACACTCCTCTCACCTAGAGCAGACTCTGCAGGGGCAGATTTCTGTCCTTTCTCTCTTCTTGCACAAGAAAGGAAAATCCTTGGAGAAGCATGTGACAAGAAACTGAAAATCGTCAAGCTGCTGCGGTGATGCCTAGGAACTAAAACCAACCTTTCTCAACAAGCGCCCAAGAGAAGCCAGGCTCCTGGATCCCACAGGACCAAGGATAGACATTCCTCTGATATATGCGTCATTTGAAAGAGTATCTGCTTCATCCTGCATCTAGATAATACCCATTTTCTAAGCAATGCCTGAGCTATCTTATAGATAACTCACTAAGTCATAATTATCCACTGAAACTGTGAGATTTTACTTGTGTGTTGTGAAACTGCAAGTTTGCACTAACTTATTATGCAACAGTAGAAAACTACTCAGACTTTTAAAAATTCTGTGCAGAAATATGTAGGGTATATAACTGTTAAAAATGAAGAGAACAGGAAACTCTTAATTTAACCACAAATTTTATAATATTCATAACACGCCTCAAGGCTATAAATGCCTCGTAGCTAAATCCTCACCTTGCATGTGCTGGGATGCCATGTGGGCACCTGTTCATGTCCTAGCTACTACCTGCTTGTGGCCTGGGAAAGCAGTAGAGGATGACCAAAAGCCTTGGGAACCTGCACCCATGTGGGAAACCTGGAAGAAGCTCCTAGCTTCAGCTCAGCTTGCCTCTGGACACTGTGGTCATTTGGGGAGTGAGCCACTTGATGGAAGCTCTTTCTCTCTGTAAATCTGCCTTTCCAATAAAAATAAATAAATCTAAAAAAAAAAGGTTAATTTGCTTCTTATAACGTATAAACAGCTAGTCACTGAGTAAAAAAGAGAACAAATCTTTTGGCATTTTCTGTTTTTGTTAAAAATATTTCAGTAGTATTTTTTTTTTTTGAAAAGCAAATTTTCAGAGATGAGAAAAAGAGATGCACAGAGATCTTGGGTTGGATGGTTAACTTTCCAAACAGCCAGAATGAGCCACAACTGAGCCAAACGGCCAGAACTGAGTCAATCCAAAGCCAGGAACCTCGTCCAGGTCTCCCATGTGGGTGCAGGGACCCAAGGGCCTGGGCAATACTCCACTGCTTTCCCACAAGCAGGAAGCTGGGTGCAAAGTGGACCATCTGCGACATAACCCAGTGAGCACATGGGATGCCAGCACCTGCAGGTGAAAGATCAGCCTGGTGAGCTACCGTGCCACTCCCTCTGTTCTTATTTCAGCTTTGGGAAATGGTCAATCAGTTTACACAGAAATAGAAAGCAAAATACACAATCACGTTTTAATAAACTGTTTGCATCCTAAAGCAGTGTAACAATACCAGATATGCAAGATAGTAGCTTCAGAATATACAATCCGTGAGCACAGTATAATACAGCAGCTTCTGTGAAGTAAACTGACATTTAGAATGAAGGGTTTTTTTTTTTAATTTAATCAAAAAGACATTCTTTTTTCTATTAAAATTTAGGCAAACTGCTAGGCATGAACTGAGATTAGACTTTGAAATATATATGTCATTTCAAGTGCCTTTTCGATCATGGAACTTGATCCATTTATCCTGTGAATACCTTATAAAAGCAAACTCTAAATATTAACATAGTGGCCAAGGCTAACTCAGATTCCAAACAATTTCCCTGAAATAATTTGTGTTAGATTCACCAACTTTTGACATTTTTCTAACAGCTTATGTAAATTTACAAATATACCTAAACACGGCATTTCCTGAAAGAAGGGAAATTTGGAATATCCTAATGTGAACTGATGTTAGATTGCAAAGGGAGTGCCAGGCACAGTGGCCTAGCAGCTAAAGTGTTGGCCTTGCATATGCCAGGATGCTGTATGGGCACCAGTTCTAATCATGGCAGCAGAAGTTCTGTGCTTATGACCTGGGAAAGCTGTTCAGGACAGCCCATACCCTTGGGACCCTGTACCTGCATGCGAGTCCCAGAGGAAGTTCCTGGCTCCTAGTTTCAGATTGGCTCAGCTGTGGCCATTGCAATCGCTTGGGGAGTGAATCGTCAGATGGAAGAGCTTCCTCTCTGTCTCTCCTTCTTTATGTATATCTGAGTTTGCAATAAAAAAAAATCTTTAAAAATGTTTAAATGTATGCAGATTAGTAAAAGTCACTAAGAAAAGGAGAAATGCCACATGTATAAGACAGTTCTGCAATCCAAATAGCATAATCCAAACACAAGATGAAGGATTTCCTGAAATATTTTGTGGTAAGATAGTTTACTTTTTTAAAAGATTTACTTATTTTTATTGCAAAGTCTGATATATGGAAAGGGTGAGGGTCAGGGGGGAAGTTCTTCATTCCCATGGTTCACTTCCGAAATGACCACAATGACCGGAGATGTGCCAACTCTATGCCAGGAACCAGGAGCCTCTTCGGGTCTTTCTCACAGGTGCAGGATCCCATGCCTTCCCATGCCACAACCAGCGAACTGGATGGGAAGTGGGACTACCATGATTAGAACCTGTCCTTACGGAATCCTTGTGTATTCAACTCCAGGACTTTACCTGCCATGCTACTGTGAAAGACCCAGGGGTAAGATATTTTAAAACAGAAAGCAAAAGTCAACACATTCTGGAACCCAATCTATGGAAGCATCAATATCTTACAATATAGGAAACTCATTTATGTTTAAGGTGAGGACTTTAGCTGCTAAGCTATCAAGCTGTTTCCAAAACTGTTACATATATCTTAACAATAGGGTGCTGGATTTGGCAACATTGTCTCTACTTACAATGCCATGATACATTTAAGTAGCAGAAGGAGAGATTTGTGACCATTGTGAGGAGGAGCCTAGCCTCACCCAAATCAGAGGCCTCCATGGGCATGTAACCATCTTAACCATGCACGTATCAAAAATAGAAACAGAAGTGTCATTTCTGAGTGAGCTCCATGCTGTAGGCTAAATTTCCACCTGTGGTGCTAGTATCACATAGAAGCATTGATTTGTGCCCAGGATCCTCCACTTCCACTTGGACTCCCTGTTTATGGCCTGGGAAATCAGGTGAGGATGGCCCAAGTGCTTGGGTCCATACACCCACGTGAGAGACCTCAAAGAGGCTCCTGGCTTTGGAGTGGCTCAGGTCTACCCACTGTGGCCATTTGAGGAGTGTATCTTCAGATGGAACATTTGTCTGTCCTTCTCCCTGTAAAATCTGCCTTTCAAGAAAAAAGAAAAATGCATTTAAAAAAATCAGTTACTGAAGCCACCTTTAAAGACATTGTTAGCACATTTGTGCCTACAGCTAGGGCAAGTTGTCCCATGCGGCACTATCACTCATTCTGGTCAATAATACGTCATTTTTCAGTTGTTAGGCATCCTTTTGTATCTTTAGATTAACTTAACTAGTTGTTGTTGCAAAGTCAGATTTAGAGAAAGAGAGACAGAGAGGAAGATGTTCCATTTGCTGGTTCACTCCTCAGAGGTCACAACAGCTAGAGCTGAGTCGATCTGAAGCCAGGAGTAGGAGCTTCTTCCAGGTCTCCCAGTCAGGTTCAGGATCCCAAGGCTATGGGCCGTCCTTGACTGCTTTCCCAGGCCCCAAGCAGGGAGCTGGATGGGAGGTTGAACAGCTGAAACTCAAACTGGTGACCATTTGGGATCCCAGTCCCTGCAAGGAGAGGATTTAGCCACTAGGCTATCACGCCCTGTTTTACCTCCCTGTAAATATTTGGCACACTAGTATTTATCCATTTTGTAAAATTAAAATCCTCTTATCCATACTGCAGCAAATGCAGCATGAATCAGCGTGAAGTGGGAGAAGACACACAATAGGTAAAAGACACAGAGACAAGATAAAGATAATAAAAGTGGTGATGGGATTGGGCAAAGATTTCCTCTCTTTAAACGGGAGAGGAATTCTGTTGAACTACTCCTTGCAGATTTTTTTTTAAGATTTATTTATTTCTATTGTAAAACCGCACATATAGAGAGGAGGAGAGAAAGAAGGACAATCTTCCATCTGATGATTGACTCCTCAAGTGACTTCAGCGGTCAGAGCTGAACCAATCTGAAACCAGGAGCCATACGCATCATCCAGGTCTCCCACATGGGTGCAGGGTCCCAAGGCTTTAGACTCATGTCAACTGTTTTCCTAAACCACAAGCAGGGAGCTGGATGGGATGCAGGGCCACCAGGATTAGAACCGGAGCCCATACTGGATCCCACAGCATTCGAGGTGAGGACTTTAGCAACAAGGTCATTGCACAGTACAAACAAAAACACAAACAACAAACCTGAACATGCAGTATAGGAAAGTAAGTTTGGAGGCAAGCATCAGTGAACCACGAGTTGAAAAACTACACAGAAAAACAAACACAAAAACAAACAAACAACAAAAAACAAGGAAACCAGCTTTTAAAGCAGGTTAATGGCCCTACACAGTGGCCTAGCATCTAAAGTCCTGGTTTTGAACGTGCTGGATTATTATATGTGCACAGGTTCTAATCCCAGTAGCCCCACTTCCCATCTAGCTCTCTGCTTGGGGCCTGGGAAAGCAGTCAAGGATGGTCCATAGCCTTGGGACTTTGAACCCGAGTGGGAGACCCAGAAGAAGCTCCTCTCTCCTAGTTTCAGAATCTCTCAGTGCTGGTGTTCTAGGGTCTCCTGGGGGAGTGAAGCAGCAGATCTGTGTCTGCTTCTTTCTCTGCCTCTCAAATAAATAAACAAATGCTCTCAAATAAATAAAAGGATGTTGATGGGGTAAGTAATAAATCAGAAGTGCTCCTAGATGTGAGAGCTAGGAGAGCTCCTAGTGCTCTCCTCCATGTGGCCTGTCATGGCCACCAGCTCTGTCTGGGAGAGCACAGAAAAATTCAGTGTGGCTAAGTCCTGCCCTGCCACCACCCTCCATTGCCTTCACAGAAAAGAGAGCAAGGCAGGAAGGAAGGGAGGGAGAGAGGATGAAAGAGGATGTTAGTTCTGCCTCATTATCTTGATTATTAGTTTGTAGCCCTGGGACTAGCCTGGTAACTGACATCTTTGTACCTTCATACTTTAAACATTTATCTCTTCAGTCTGAAAGAGGTGCACCAGGCAGGCAAAGAAAAGCATTCAGCTCTGTGTTTTGTTTTGTAATTCTAGCGATGTTTATATATTTGTGAGAGAGTTACAGAGAGAGACAGAGATAAAGATCTTCCATCCACTGCTTTATTCCCTAGATGGGAATTCCCAGCTGGGGCTGGGCAAGGCCAAAATTAGGAGCACAGAATTCCATCTGGGTCTCCTATGTGGGTACATGGGCCCAAGGCCATCCTTCACTGAATTTCCCCAGTGCCATTAGCAGGGAGCTAAATCAGAAGTGGAGCAGCCAGCACTCCAACCAGTGAGCATGAGTGATTCCAGAATGCTATGTTGGGGCTTTTAATTGATTGGGATGATACTTTGCTGGCTTTACCTTCAGACCAGAGATGGGCTCACTAAGAAATCATTGAATTCACTAAGATAATAAGATGCTGGACTTTATGCTTGGTAAATACTTGCAATGAAAGAATTTCACCTGAATTTGAAATGTGGTAATGCAAGAAGGTGGAGAAATCCACCATGGGGAGAGGTTCAGGGAGGGGTGGGGGGAATCCCAGTGTCTAGAAGACTGCGTCACATAATGCGATTAAATAAAAAGAAAGAAAGAAAGAAAGAGAGAAAGAGAGAGAGAGAGAGAGAGAGAGAGAGAGGGAGAGAAAGAGAGAGAGAGAGAGGGAGGGAGGGAAAGAGAACAGGCAGCTGCTTGGGGCAGTTGTAATTTCCAAAGTGCTGATTTTCTCCCTAAACTGCCATTGCAGTTGGGACAAAACCAGTAAAAACCTAGAAGCCTGGGTCTTGAGCCATCACCTGATACGCTGGTGGCCAGGTGGGATATTCACGCTAGTAAGGGATTAGGCAATGCCACATTGTGTGGGCATGTGTCCATTGTTTTACTCCAACAGCTGTCTGTGACCCAACAAAGCCAGGAACCTGGGTCTCAATCCAGGGCTGCCATATGGGTGGCAGGACCCCAGTCACTCAAGCCATCAGCTCTGTCTGCCAGAGTGTGGATCAGCAGGAAGCAAAACTGAAAAACTGCCACCAGGGACCAGATCTATACCTCTTCAATGGGACCTGGTCCCAATGCCTGAACCACTGAGCTAACTCCCCACCCTATGACTCGGTTGTGCACACAGTCCTCTCATCTAATACCAGAACCAGTGGGCTAACCCCTCACCCTGTCTATTCCTTAGTTCTTTCTCTGCATGTTTTTATAGAACATAGAGAACCAAGAAGCAGCTCCTGGCAACACCCAGCACCAATCAGCTCAGCATTGGTCAATGCCACCAATTTGGAAATTGAACCAGAGGATGGAAGACCTTCTCTCTTCATTTCTCTATGTCCTTTCTGTAAAATATGCATTTCAAACAAAATAAGTTAAAAAAAAAAAACTCAAAGTAGTTCCTGCTGCCTATCCTGTGCCCAGACTCAGCATGTATCTTCCCCTGCTTTCCAGGCCATCAACAGGGTGCTGGATTGCAGGTGAAGTGCCAGGACACAAACTGGTACCCCATTTTGGTGCCAGTATTTAGGTGGTAGCTTAGTCCACTATACCCTGTTGGCATCTTCCAGGATTCCTGAAGTCCATCAATGTGCAGGCATAAGCTGGGGTATGAACAACTCACCATGGCAAGTCAAATTCCTCATCCTCATCACCAATATCAGCTATGAGCCTTTAGCAGGCTCCCTGAGGCCAAGAGGGGACCCAGTCAAAAGCCAGGGGTACTCAGAGAGTCCAGGACAGCTGAGCAGCCCCTCTCTGTTTTGTGTCCACAGAGATGCCAGGGCTTGGCATCACAGGCACAGTCTGAGGAAGTGGCCACCTCTTCCCCAGCACCGGCCCTGTACCTCTTCATACAGGGAGAATAACTGAGCTATCACATTGGCAATCAGGGTCTTCAGGTCATCTGGATTGATTCTGTAAAACACACACACACACACACACACACACACACACACACACACACACACACACACACACACACTTAACCCAGTGCTGGTTAATTCCCCATGAGGTCTGTCCCCATGAGAGAGAAGGGAACAGCCTGACAGGCAGGCAGGCAGCACATGCTGTCCCCCACCCACCCTGTACCAGGTGAGAGCAGAGCAGAATAGCTGCTGTGATCCCACACAGACACACACAGAGACACGTTCACACCCACTGTGCAGATGCAGCAGAGCACAGTGTTTGAATGAGGCGGCTGTTCCCACACCCTGCCCACAGGGGCACTCCTCAGGGCTCAGTGGCTCACCCAGGGACAACAGGACTCAGAGGCCAGGGCAACCCACCTGGAAATGGTTGTCCCCATGCCACCGCACATTCAGAGAACAAGTCCTACTCACCTCCTTTGAGAAGCCATCTGGTTTTCTAAACGTGTCTCCTACTGTCACTTGTACCACCTGCACAGTTTGCTAGTCAGTAGACTACTGAACACTGGTTGCCTCATCTCCCATGGTGCACCTCTCAGTGACTGTGACATCACAGAATGCTGCCAGCCACTCACAAGAGGTGTCTCATGTGGCAGGAGGGCCAGAGTCCTAAGCCACACCTTCACCCACAGTCACTAGGAATAAGGCTTGTTGTCTCTCAGGGCCCAGGTGGACTGGGGGCAGGTAAGGCTGGGCTGCCATGGCCCAGGCCTGCCTGTACCCTTTCTCTGCTACCTTCTAGGAAGTTCCCCATTCCAGGAGACCAGCCCTCTTGTCCCTCCTTCACTTCCTCCTCTGCAGTTGGATTCACTAACACCTGGGAAAGCCCCTTTACCAGAGTATATTTATCACAGAGAGATCACCTATGGCTGTGCACACACCAATGTCCCTCAACCCCTGTAACTCTCAATTTCATTAACAGACTTAGGGACCCAAGGGGAACACCATTTGTCCTACAGCAACCCCTCAACCACTACCCAAACAGTGGCAGGAGAGCACAGCAGGCTGACTCCAGGCTCTTGAGCTCTGACTCAATCTGCCTGTCTGGGTCCTTCTACTGCCCACCCCGTGGAGGGAAGCTGCCACCCTGGAGAGGGAAGCTCCCATGTATGTGGGTGCGCAAACATTACCTGTGTGATACGTGTGTACCCAAGCTTTGCTTCCTGGACCAAGAGACTGCCCCTGTCTATGATATCCCAGGGACAGCTCTGTGTTTTCTTTCATCAGCTCACTATAGAGACAGAAAAACTTGGGAAGCAGTGATGAGCTCAGGGCAAATTTTATTTGCAAAGTCAAAGTGAAAGTGGAAGGCTGGTTACTTCCCAAGTGGCCACGATGGTCAGAGCTGAGTTGATTTTAAGCCAGCAGTCTTTTCCCAAGGTGTCCCATCTGGGTACACGTCCCGAGGCTTTGGGCCATTCGCCACTGTATTCCTGGGCTGCATGTTGAGAGTTGGATGAGAACTGGTGCAGCCAGGACATGATCTGGTACCTATTTAGCTAACATTCGAACCAGGAACCAGGAATCACATGAGAGTCCGGCATCACAGGTGGTGGCTTAATCAACTTTGCCATGATTTCAGTCCCCACAGAAAGCTCCTCAGCACACTGATATCCTTGCTTCCAGTCATTAGACTGCTGGATCCTGGGTTAGCATTCTTGTCCATTTCTGGAGGATCCTTCACACTATTCTCTTATCTACCTGGGCCAACTCCCATCCACAGTGGCGGACTCCCCTCTCAAGCACCCCACTCCAGCTTGCTGCCTGCCACTGGAAGGCTTTAGGGTTGGCTCCTAAAGTCCTGAAGTACTTGAAAGCCACATAGAAATTCTTCATAGAGTTCCCAGCTGAAGGCATTACAGGAACATGGGAGAGTAAACCAGGACATGAAAGCTTGTTTGCTCTCTCTCTCTCACACATTTTAATAGGAGGAACATAGCAGAAGAATTCACCCCAGTCTTGTTTCAGGGTTCCCTTTGGTTTTCTCTACCACCCATGTAGAGAACATCAACAGCCTGGTGCCTACCTGAAGGGTCCCTGCCCAGACCCTCACAGGAGGGGACATTCCAGGAATTGGGAGCCAGGAGCTTTTACCAGGTTTTCTACATGAGTGTCGGATACCAAGGCTGTGGGCAGTTCTGCAGCTTTCCCAGGCCACAAGCAGGGTCCTGGATAGAAGTGGAGCAGCCAGAACTAGAACTGGCAGCCATATGAAATTTGAGACTTGCAAGATGTGGACTTACTCACTGAGTTATCCTGCCAAGTTATCTTCCTTTTCAAAATTTTATTTTATTATTTCATTTTGTTTTATTTTTTATAATGTGTATTATGTTAGAGCTAGAGAGAGACAGAAAAAAGTTTTCTGTTTGCTGGTTCATTCTTTAGATGCCTGGGCAAGCCGGGCCAGGCCAAAACCAGAAACTGGGATCTTCTTCTGGATCTCCCATGTGAATGACAGGGGCCCAAGCAATGCCTGGGAAAGCAGTGGAGGATGGCCCAAAGGCTTGCACCCCTGAACCTGTGTGGGAGACCTGGAGTTAGCTCCTGGCTCCTGACTCCTGGATCCCAGCTTCAGATCAGATTAGCTCCAGCCATTGCTGTTACTTGGGGAGTGCAGCCGTGAACGGAAACCCTCCCTCTCTCGGTCTCCTTCCTGTGTAAAGTGTATCTTTCAAATAAAAACAAATAAACATTTTAAAAAGTTAGCTTATATTTACAGGATGTAAAGATTTCTGAGATGTTTATTTTCCTTGAGAGGGAGACACAGTGAGTTGCTGCCTGTAGGCTCACTCTCCAAATGCCCTCAGTCGCTGAGGCTGGACGGGGGCCAACGCTGGGAGCCCGAAGCTCAATGGAGATTCAATTCAGGTATCATGTGTGAGTGGCAGGAACCCAATCACTTGAGCCATGACCACTGCCTCCTGGCAGTCAGGAGCTGGAATCAGGGATTGAACTTAGGTCCTCTGATTTGTGGAGTAGACATTCTGGTTGCTAGATCAAACATCCACTCCTCAAGTGATTTTGTTCTAAAACTATTAAAACTCTGAGAATGGAACATTTTGTAAAGGGAGGAAAATCACATAAGAGGATGGTAAAGTCACTTTAAAAAATATTTGATTTGAAAACTGGAGTCACCAGAGGTGAGGCAGCACAGAGTCTAGGAGTCCTTTCTGAGATAGGGTAAGAAATTCAAGATAAGCCTAGAATTTGCAAGTAAATAAATATATTTTTTAATTGCAAAGCCAAATATACAAAGAGGAGTACAAAGAGGATTATCTTGTCTGCTGATTCACTCTCCAAGTGGCCATACCAGAGCTGCTCCTATCTGAAGCTAGGAGCCCAGCGCTTCATCCAGGTCAACCACGGGGGTGTGGAGTCCCAAGGCTTTGATTCATCCTCGACTGCTTTCCCAGGCCACAAGCAGGTCACTGTATGGGCAGTGGCGTTGCTGGGGTTAGATCCTATGCCCATATGGGATTCCGGTGCATGCAAGGAGAGGACTTTAGCCAGTGCGCCATTTTGCCAGGCCCAAATAAATAATCCTGATGGGGAAGTGATTTTACTGATATGGAAGATCTGGGACCCCTATCTTTGATACTAAATTGTGGTGGCTCCTGTCCACATAATTTTGGCAAGTGAAGCAACTATGTGCTTCATTTTCCCCATTTGTTAAATGGCGTGTTTCTCACAAGGCTACTGATTATTGGATGGAATCAAATACCAAGGACAGCACTTACATACCCCCTCCAGACAGCAGTGAGGAAATGCAGAAAGGCACTGAGTCCCTGAGTTACAGGAGCCAGCTCTACCTCTGATCCCCTGTTCAGTTGCTGTGGAGAATACATTTGTAATCATCATTAACAGAGAAGGTCTGGAAGAAGCAAATTCTTTGAGCTTTCCTTTACTGTGGAAGAATTTTATTTCATGTTCAAAGACAAAGGAGAAATTTTGCTGGGTATGTTATGCTGGGCTGACAATTTTTCCCCTTTAATATCTTCAATATGCCACTCCTTTCTCATCTGGCCTGTAGTTTCCTCTGAGAGGTCGGTTGTGAGTCTATTTGATTTCTCTAAATGTTAAATGATTCTTTCCACATGTGCATTTACAAATCTTTTCCTTATGTTAGGCTAAAGACAGTTTGGTTATCATGTATCGTGGCCATGATTGCTTGTGCTCCATCCTACCAGATGTTGTGTGTTGTTCTCTATTTCTTTCTCCAGATTAGGAAAGTTTCCGTTTATTATTTCATTGAATATATCTTTAAACCAAGTTGCTTTTTCTGAGCCTTCTATAACTCCCATGACTCTCATATTTGGCCATCAATAATCTCTCAATTCTTAAAAAGAAAAAAAGTTTTTTTTTTTTTTTGCTTCAATCAGATCCATTTCCACCTTTTAAATTGTTTCCGCATTGTGGTAGATAATGTCTTCCAATTTTGAGATTTTTTTCTTTTACCTCACCCATTCAATTATTGAGATTTTATATTGAATTTTGAAACTTTCTACTGAAGAAGAACTGCAGCCAGATTAACTCAGATGCAAAAATGTTGAACAAAATACTAGCCAACAGACTACAACAACAATATATCAGACTGATCATTCTCTTGGACCAGGTGGGATTAATCGTTGCCATGCAGATCAACAAATGTGATACACTGCCACAATACAATGAAGAAAAGTCATATGATCATCTCTGTAGATGCAAAGAAGGCATTTGACATATTCCAACACCATTTCATGCTAAAAACCTTAAGCAAGACAGGCATAAAAGGAACATTGTATAACACATTGAAAGCAATAAACAAAAAGATCCCAAAGCCAGCATCATACTGAAGGAGGAAAGACTGGAAGGTTTTCCATTGAGATCTGAATGTAGACAAGGATGTCAACTCTTATCACAGCTATTTAACACAATACTTTCCTTCCTAGTGCAATTAGGCAAGAAAAAGAAATTATGGGAATTCAGATTGGAAAAGAGGGATAATTACTTGTTTGCAATGACACAATTCTCTACGAAGGAGAACAAAGGCTCAATAAACAAACGACTAATATTCATAAGAGAATTTGGAAAAGTCACATTATACAAAATCATTGAACCTAAATCAATGACTTTACCATCTTTAAAACAAGTCCATTGTTGAAAAGACCAGTCCCATCAAAAATAGTGGAGAGAGCGTTACATGCCTTGGCCTAAACCCAAGCAACCATGTGGAAGATCTCCACTAGGAAAATTAATAAACATGAATAGGAGAAGACATTAAATGATGGATTAAGTTTACCATGATCCTGGATCCGCAAATGTCCACATTACCACAAAATTTAAAAAAGCAGATTCAATATGATCACAGTCAAAATTCCAACAACATTTTTCTCAGAGCTTGAAAAGAGGATACAAAAACTCATCTGGAAATACAAGAGACCACTAAGAGCAAAAGCTGTCTTGAAGAATAAAAATAAAGCTACACAAATCCTAATTTCAGCTTTCAAGATATATTAAAAGGCACTGGTCAGCAAAATATACTGGTTTAGGTATAAAAATGGAGAAGATCGATGGAACAGAATAGAAACCCCAGAAGTGAACATAAACATGTACAGACAAATCGTCTTTAAGCACAGCTCACCAAGGGAATAAGGTTGGTTTCTTCAACAATCACTGTTGTGATAAGTAGATATCCACTAGCAGAAGAAACAAGATTCTCGCCTCTCACTTTTATACAAAAATCAACTCTAAATAGATCAAGGACCTAAATCTACAGCCAGAAACAATCAAATTATCAGAGGACAACATAGGAAGCACTCTACAAGACACAGGCACTGGTAAAGACTTCTTAGAAAACTTATTAAAAACATGGCCAGTCAAATACAAAAACAAAGCAAAACAAAAGAAAACAAAACAAAACAAAACAAAAATGAATGAGACTAAGAAGTGTGTTACAGCAAGAAAAAGATCAACAATGAAAAGAGGCAATCAACATAATGGGAGAAAAATCTTTGCAGCATAATATCCAGGATTTATACAGAATTCTAGAAACACAACAGCAAAGCCAACAACCCTTTAAAGAAATGCACCAAGGAGGGTGTGGCGAGATGGCTCAGTGGCTGAAAACCCTGCCTTGCATGAGCCAGTACCTCATGCAGGCACCAGCTCATGTCCCCACTGATCCAGTTTCCATCCACCTCCCTCTCTGTGGCCTGGGAAAGTAGTAAAGGATGCCCCAAAAGTGTTGGGGCCCTACACCTATATTGGAGACCCAGAAGAGGCTCCTGGCTCCTTGCTTCCGATTGGCTCAGCTACGGCCATTGTGGTGCTTTGGGAGTGAACCAGCAGATGGAAGACCTTTCCGTGTTAGCTTCTTCTCTCTGTGAATCTGCCTTTCAGGTAAAAATAAAAACAACTCTTTTTTTTAAGAAACCCATTTAAAAATTAAAAAAAAGAAGAAGAATAAATGGGCCAAGGAAATGAGCACTTTCCAACAGAACAAATTCAAACAGCTAATGGACATACAAAAGGCTCAGGCTCCCTAGCAAGTAGGGAACTACAAATAAAACCCACATTGAGGTTCCACTTAACTCCAGTTAGAATGATCTGGACACAGAAATCTTCCTACACAAGACCCTCTACTCTAAAACCGGCCCCAGCAAAGCAGAACTCATACAGTTCCATGTGCGGCCTCCAGCCCCCTCACACTGGATCCCAGCCATGACCACAAGTGTCTTCAGTACCTGTGATCCTATCAAAGAGGAACCAGGGAGAGCACCCAGCCTCAGCTGCCAGTGGAAGAGCTTCATTAAGGAACCAAGAATGGAGTAAGGGCATGGACTTTGGGCCCTGGACAAGAGCTTGACTGGCTCCAGCACACTGGGGGTTCCCCTTTTCTTTGAGCTAAGCACTCTTGATTCTCACTGAGGCACCTGCTGAGCTGCCACCCCCTGCATTATGGCCAGCAGGACTCTTCTGGCCTGAGACGCCTCCCCCACTCTGCCCAACTTCTACAGCATCCTGTCCACTGTCATCTCCATATCCTGTGCATGCCCAGTCTCCTCTTCATGGCACAGGATGCACATGCCTGGGGTCTGTTGCTGTGACACAATCCTGGAGGCTGGGGCTTCAGTAAGAAATGAATTTTCACTGTACTGTTGGGGATACACTGAAAACCTGGGACTGGGGAACAGGTCAGCCTGATGGTGCCTTCCTCACACACGCAAGCTGAGGTAGTCTCTCCCTCCTGTGAATGAACTTCATAGGATTCCAGTGCTTTCTGAACATGGAATTGGATTGGGGGCATGCGGCACAGTCAGGGTGCAGGGTGGCATACCAGGATGAGCCTCCAGCTGCAATGCTGACATGCCATATGGATACAAGTCTTAGTCAGAAATGCTCCACTTCAGATTCTCCCTGATAAAAGCCTGAAGAAATAGTAGAGGCTGGCACAGTTGTAGGCTCCTGCATCCACAGAGGAGACCTGGAAAAAGCTCCTGGCTCACTGCTTTGCATAGATCCAGCTCCAGCTCTTATGGCCATTTAGGGAGTAAACAAGGAAAAGGAAGATATCTCTCTATCTCTCTAACACATGCATTTCAAATAGAATGAAAAAAATAACTTTTGAAAAAATACATGTGATTTTGTAGCCAGGCAGATGGCCTAGAGGCTAAATCCTCACCTTGCATACACCAGGATCCCATATGGACAGTGGTTTGTATTCCTGCTGCTCCACTTCCCATCCAGCTCCTTGCTTGTGGCTTGGGAAAGTAGAGGATGACCAAAAGCCTTGGAAACCTGTACTCACATGTCACACATGGGAGACCTGGAAGTAGCTCCTGGCTGCAGATCAGCTTAGCTCTGGTCATTATGGCCAGCTGGGATGGGAGATCTTGCTCCTATCTCCTCTCTGTATATCTGCCTTTCCAATAACTTAAAAATATAAAAATGTGTTTCAAAAAGCTATTTTAGTGTGAGTTTTGCTACATGAAACTCATATCCTTTCAATTTCAGTTTTATTTCCTTTATTGTATGATGCGTAATTAATGGAACCCTATCTCCTTAGCTCTGGCTAACAATATACTCTGCAGGATTGTTACCCCCTCATTGGACAGAAACATGGGCAATGTGAATTTCATGTGATTCAATGAGTCTATTTAAGTCAGTTATCCCTGGACCAAATAACCTTAGCATTCTGTTAACAATATGGCTTTTTCCATTTTAGTGGCCACATGACAAAGCCACTAATCATGGCACATGAACCACTAAATAGCTGAATTGCATTTTTTTCCTCTGCAGAGCATCTGACGGCCAACACTGCAGCAACACCTTCTGCATGCTAGGCCAATGGAATCCCACCTGCTTCTCTTAAGACAAGGCTGTCTGCTCCTCACACAGCTCTGACCATCCGTTCAGTAACATCTTCTGCACTGTGACTGATCCACTCGTGAACCAACAATTCTGTAAGGCAGGAGACCAGGCTGAACCCCATCTCCCCAGAGGGTATGGATTTGCTCTGCCCTCGGAATGCTTTCCGGCAAGTCTCTCTGCCCCATGAAGTTCCTCTGTGAGGAATCTACATTGTCCCTCAGTGGTCACATCCCCTCCTTGGATATGCCACTTTCAGGTTCACAACTATTGGTCACTCTCAATTCTTACCACTTCTGCTGTGGAGAACTTTGTCCAATGCAGAACTGGCATGGCAGTTCTCAGAGTCACTGTAGTGTTGCCAGTCAGAGGTTCCACTGACTTAATGCTTCTTCCTCAGCCATGTTCCTTTTGTAAAACTTGCATATCTAACAATGGAATCTAGGGATTTTCTTTGGTCCAGACACAACAAGGCTTAAATAACTGGTCACCCTGTCTCATGGTACAGTGTCCATGTACCTCATTATACTAGATCTAGTTCCAGATATTATCCCTAAGTTGGATAATTTAATTTCTGAAAAGCTTTCATATTACCCTTTCATTGTTAAAAACCAAATTCATTTACAACTTTAAGCTTTCTTAGCCTTCTTGAAAATGGGTTTAATAAAAACCCCAAAGGAGTAGAGATGCATCAATAGATAATCCCATCAACATCCATGCAATGGATTACTCATTGGGGGTTTTCAGTCTTGTATTTTATCAACTGCTGATTGTAGGATTTGTCTTCCTTTCATTTACCATGTATTTTCTCAAAACTTTGCAATCATATTTAATTCAGTCATCTTGCACTGGGTAACTCTAGAAAGCTTACAACTTCTATCAACAATTACTGGTTTTCCTTTTGCAAAATGCACAAGGATTGCACAATATCTTATCATATCATCATCTACATATCGATATATGTAACAACGGCTGACTTACACTCTTAAAAACCTGATTTCTTTTTTTTTTTTTCTTTTTATGGGAAAACCAGATCAGACTTATGGAGAGAAATAAGTTCAAAAGATCTTCCATCAGCAAATGGCTGCAATGGACGGAGCCAAACCAATACAAAGCCAGCTTCTTCTCAGTCTCCCATGTAGGTCCAGAGTCCCAAGGCTTCAGACCACCCACTAGTGCTTTCCCAGTCCATAAGCAGGGATCTGGATGGGAAGTGGAGCAGCAGGGACTTGAACCAGTGCCCATATGAGATCCTGGCACTCGCAGGTGAGGATTTAGCTATTGAACCATTGCACTGGGCCATCAATCTGATAAAACTTACGTAAAATGAGCTATAAATTGAATATCAAGATCTTCTTGAGTGACTGTTAAAAATCAAATTGTATAACTTCCCATAAAAATGTATGTTTTAATATTCTTTACGTTAAGATACAGCAAAGAACATGTCTGTTTTATTTGGAAACCTCCAGTCCTTGTGAGGAAAGTTCCTCCTAGGGGTTCTGTGTTCATACCACACTTGCCAGTGCCTACCTGTTTCTACATTTGGCACAGGCCAGGAGACTCACTGGAGGAAGAAGCAAGCAAATGAAAACCCAGGACCACTTGTCTGTCTCCACCCTACCTATATTCTGTCTTCCTCCCATCTGCCCACTCTTACTAACTCCAGACTCTTGGCTAATCACCTTCTATCCAGGTTTTCTCGGTGCTGTCACTGTGCTTGTTCCATTTGTACTAGAATTTGGATGCAGAACTTCTTCATTAGGTTACTTTAAGCAACTCCACTATCAACAATACAGAGTACACAGGCAGACCTGAGAAATGAAGGAAACACCTACAGCACGGCTACAATGTCCCCATGATGGAGCATCTGCTTTGTTTGTGACCATCAGTAGTGCCATGCTCTTCCCTCCTGCATTTCTGACTTGTGAAACTGCACCCTTCATAGCAAGGAGAAATCAGTATTTGAAACAAAACAAAACAGCCATCAGGACATAGGAGAGCATTTTAATGTGTTGTGTTTCACAAACAAACAAACAAACAAAAAAACCAAGAAACACAAAGAAACAAAAATACCTGCTCTGCATATCACTCCACCAGGCACCAGGCAGAGCACAGTCACAAAGAGACAAGTGAAGGATGACAAGCAACACTAACACAATAGCTGCCCTCTGAACACACTTTCCAGCCTCCATAAATGCTGAGGATTGGTGCCGAGCACAGAATTCACCAGGTGAAATGGTGATCAGCTTTATATTTTGTAAAATTAGCAGATCCCCAAAAGGTGGTTGGCCTGAGGCTCATGGTCAAAATATGCACCAAATTAATCATTTTTTTAAATTCGAAAAGAAAATATTACTCATCTAGGAAAAAAAGGGAGAGACATAAAATACTACATTTGACTTCTCCTGGATATACAGGAATAACCAAAAATGCCAAAGGTTTAGAAGACAACATATATAAGGACATTAGGGGGGCCACCAAGTAAATGCAGACCTTGAAAAACATGTGTCAGATACAGTGGGAGCAGGGCCAAAATCTAAAGGATGCTTCTGAGACCTGAAAGTACATCTGGTCTCATCTTGAGCAGGACACAAGCGTAGGGAGAGGAGGAAGGGGAGGCATGGAAGCCCTCTCAATAGTGTTTCTGTTGGACAGAGATGGGCTAGGTTACCCTGGCAGCAGAGGTAGGTGTTCACATTCACACCAGGTGACTGGTGAAGCACGTTTCAAGGATGACTTTCCAGCTCTCACAGAAGGATGCACATGCAAATGTGCCTGATGTATACACACCAGGTGACAGGTGAAGCACATTTCAAGGAGGACTTTCCAGCTCTCACAGAAGGATGTGCATGCAAATGTGCCTGATGTATACACCTGACATACCTGGAGTCACTCAGCATGTGCGGTTTTGCTGCAGATCAGAGCACTTCACTTCCCCTCCCTGATCTCATCAGACAGTGAGGCTGGGAGACAAGGAACAGGGAGAACCAGCTTGTGATACAGTAAAGGTGACTGAATCGAACTAGATCAGACTGGACCTTTCAGACACATGGCCAAGAGCCCCAGGACCACACCCCTTCTGTATCTGAAGGGGGAGTGGGCATGAGAAACTGGGTTGTTCACTCCCCTGCCAGAGGATGAAGATGAAATACAATGGTAGTAGTTAAGTGAGCTGGCTGCCCACCTTCCTGGAAGTAACTGAATGACTGTAACAAGATTCCAGGAGAAAACAAGGAAAAATGGCAGAAGAATAAATATGCACCCTTACAACATAAACCCAACTGATCTATACAGAACTGACTCTTTGCAAGATAGAAAAAGAACAAACAGAAGGAGGGGGCAAAGCACAAACCAACTATCCCATGTTTTTAAGAGACACACTAAATCATTAGGAGTCATAGAACAAAGGATTCATGAGACAGCAGGCATATGTAATCCCCAAGATTGCTGAATCTCACCAAGTTCACAGGAGGCAAACCTGAGTTCAAGGCTCAATGTATTAAATGGAATAATGTGGGTTTGGGTCTTGAGGTTGGGGGCAAAAGCAACTCACTGCAGTGTGGCGGTTGTGGGGGTGCCCCTGCCAGGCCAGACCTAATGCTGGGAACTCGGGCCAAAACCACTGCTGAAAGGCAATGACTAAGTCCTTGGCTTTCAGTGCCCAGTGCATCAAGTGGTGCCAGGCTCTGCCTGCTGGCTGCCTGCTGGCAAACTCTGAGGTTTTTAGGCTATAACTCCTGCCTAGGGACACCCATGAATAAGGTCAGTTTGAGTGTAGGGGAGAGATGACTTCTGGGTGATTCCCTGTAACAGGGTCATGAAACTTTTGGGTAAGCATGGGGATTGAGACCTCATGACTTGGAGGGGAGTCTCCATAAGACCTTTTTGGGCCAGACTGAGTCACCAGCCCAATTAGAAATCCTGAGATGGGCTGTTAGCATAGAGCATCACTGATTGTCACACACTAGTCCACACCAAAGCTATGGATCGGGGACTGTCCATAGGGCTAGGTACCAGTACCTGACTGGGTGGTGGAATAGTGGACAGGTCACACTTGGCAGGGTCAAGACACTAACCAGCATGCGAGAAAACTTGGTCCAGGGGTAGACTCTGTGGGGGAAGTGTGGGCCCAAACCTGTGGAAATACAAGTCCCACAAGCTAACTCACAGGCTGCGGTGGTGGCGGGCTGAACTAGGTGTGAGCATGGCACTTGCCATCACTCATGGGTAAAGGAACACATAGCCTGGGCAGGTCAAGGCAGCAGCAACCAAAGGTACATCCTAAAATAGGAAGTGGGTTGGACTGAGCTGCAACTGGAATTGGGCAGGGACAAGCAAACTTCAACTCACAAGAAAGATCAGAAATCAGAATGGAGCACATGTCATGCCCAACTAGGCTCTTACACTGAATGGCCTGCAAAAGTCAGGGATACTATGCCACAGCATCGAAGGCAAAGGCTGAGACTGGTGAGGGGCTAAGCCAACTGGGTCGGAGCAACCACTGGCATGCACTTGTAATGTAGGGCTGGGAATAGACTCAACTGGGGAGCTGTAAGAGAACACCCTTGCTGGGTTGGGGTTTTCACAGGAGGGTTTCCTCTCGTGGGGACCAGAGTGGGGGCTGCATTCTGTTCTGGATATGGCTGCATTCTTCCTTGGCACAAGTATGGAATGGGGCTGACCGCACTGAGCCAGGCTAGATGCCAGCTCCATCTGGTGCTCCGGAGGACAGACAAGGCTTGGTCTCTGCCCCTACTGAGCCATGTGTAAGCAGTACCTGGGTCTGGACAAACCTTGGCTGCGCTGAAACATCCAACACCAAGAACTGGAAAGGATTGAAGGCCAGCAATGAGGGTTGGAACATGAAACCAGCAGGACGTGCAAGATCTGGCACAGGGAGAGGTTCTCAGGGAGGAGCTTGGGAAATGCCTCTGTCAGGACACAGTCCCTACAGGTGAGCACAAGAACCACAATAGGCAGCAATCTAGATAAGGCCAGAGGAAAATACCCATTCGTTTACATTGGGCATAGGTGAAGGGCATACCGGACTGAACCTGTTCATATCATCCGCTGGTGAATCCGAGCACCAGAACAGAGTGTGGGTCATCCCAGGTTTGGTCACAACACAAACAAGTGCACATTACAGAATGCCAAGGTGGGGTGAGCTGTACCAAATGTGGTCACAGCACCCAAACAGCACATGTGAGAACCAGGCGAGGGGAAGATGATAAGCCGGCAGCGGGAATGTGGGCTCCACTGCTGGACAACCACTCCCATTGGAGAGTGTGAGTTGGGATGGGGCAGACCAAACTAGGCAGGGTTATAATACCTGTGAGCCTCCTGTGAGCTAGATCAAGGAAGGGCCAGGTTGGGCTGACTGTTCTGACTGGTGCAAGCAAAAATTAGAGTGGGTGAGGGTTGGTTGGGCTTTGCCACAGCATCAGCTAGCAGAGGCTGGCACTGGGACCTAATTCTGTCAAGTCAAATGCCAGAACCACCTGGAGAGTGCACAATCTGGGACTGGGAGTGGCCTAGTAGGGAGATAATGGGCACCTCCCTCTGGGTTACCACTCTCACTGGAGAGCATAAAAACCAGGACAGGGGCAGAGGTGGCTAGACAGAAAGGTACTTACCTGTATGTGTGTGGGCTAGATAGTAGGTTGGTTGGGTTGAACTAATCTTCAATGAACACTGACAAGTACCCGAGCTAAATGGGATGTGGGACAGGCTGAACAAGTCTACTGGCATGCATGGGAACCAATTAAAATCCCAACAACATTCTTCTCAGAAATAGAAGATACAAAAGCTCATCTGGAAACACAAGAGCATGCATAGCCAAAGCTATCCTGAAGAATAAAAATCAAGCTGGAAGAATTTCAATTCCAGAACCACAGACATACTACAGAGCAGTGGTCATCAAAACAGGCTGGTACTGGTAAAGAAACAGAGAAGATCAATGGAACAGAGTAGTAACACCAGAAGGGAGACCACACATGTAAACAGTCAACTAATGTTTGACAAGACAACTGAAAACAACCCAGGAAAAAAGGCTTATTTCTTTAACAAATACTGTTGGGACAATTGGATAGCAGTTTGCAGAGGTACAAAGCAAAACCCACACCTGTCACCTTACACAAAAATCAGCTCTAAATGGTTCAAGGAACTAAATCTGCACCCAGAAACTATCAAACTTTCAGAAGAAAACACAGGAACCACTCCCCAAGATACAGAAATGGAGAAAGACTTCTTGGAAAAGACAATAAAAGCACAGTCAAAGACAAAATACACAAATGGGAGTACATCAAACTTAAAAGTGTCTCTACAGCAAAGCAACTATTAACAAAGTGAAGAAGCAACCAGCAGAATGTGAAAAAATCATTGCACACTACAAAAGTGGTAAGGGACTAATATCCACGGATCTACAAAGAATTTCAGAAACCCGGCCACAGGTATACAAACAAGCAAAGCAACAAATCTGAATAAATGGGCAAACAAAATGCACAGACATTTTCAAAAGAACAAATTTAAATGGCTGACAGACATATGAAAAGATGCTCAGGCTCCCTAGCTGTCAGGGAGACACAAATCAAATCCACTTTGAAGTACCACCTAACTCCAGTCACACTGGCCTACATTCAGAATTCTAGTAACATCAGCTGCTGGCATGGATGTGGGGAGAAAGACACCCTCCCTTACTTCTGGTAGGCATGTAGACTAGTACAACCACTATGGAAATCAACATGGATGGAGACTGATTGGAGAACTCCAAATAAACTTGCCTTATGAACTAGATATACCGCTTCTAGGAATATATACAAAGGAAATGAAATCTGCATGAGAGAAGGGGAGCTGTAATCCTCTATTTCCAGTAGCACAAGCTACAATAGCAAACACATGGAAACAACCCACATGCCCATCCAAAGAGGTGGGTAAAGAAATGTGGTACATCTAATCCTTGGAATACTACCCAGCCATTACAAAGAATGAACTTATTCAATTTGCAGCCAAATGGTCACAACTAGAGACTATCATGCTCAGTGAAACAAGTCAACCCCAAAAGGACAAATACAATATGTTCTCTCTGATATAAGGCAACCTTCATGAGTAGTATAAGATCAATAGCCCTTCAATATTGGTTGTGCTGCAACCCATGGGTTTTGATACTGTGTTTATTTTCGCTTCTTCAAAATAGTTTTTCTCTTATGGAAATCTTCACTGACTCATGGATCACACAGTAGCATCATTTTCTCCAAGAAGCTATTGTGTTTCCTTTTTCATGTCTTCATCGATGCACTGGTTATTCAGTAATAAGTCAGTTAACTTCATGGTGCTGTAAATCTTTTATCTTTATTCTTGTTGTTGATTTTCTTTCATAGCTCCTCATTTAAGCAAATGTATAGAACTGTGTAATAGAGACTAACATGTCCAGTTGTGAAGATATAACGCAGTATGCATCTCTCTTTCCAAATCAAAGATGGACTCCCGTTGAAGCTGGTGGATATTTTGACAAAATGAGGCTGGACTTTCTGCCAGTCTGTACTAGCAATGTCAGGGTACAATTAAATAACATAATGATGGACTTATAGCTGCTTATGAAGTACTACACTATTGTAACACTATGGGGGAAGAAAAAAGATGGGAAACTACGGTAGGCTGAAGTAACCAAGACAAGACTAAATTTACAGGAAAACCAATCAGAATCACTGCTGTCTTCTCATAAGAGAAGAAAATAGAGTAACATTTTTCAAATCCTAAAGCAGAACAACAGTCAACCAAGAATAATATACCCGGCGATGCTCCCATTTTTATTCGAGAATGAAATTAAATACTTCCATAGTAAAGAGAAACTAGAATACAGCAACACTACGCCAACTCTAAAAACACTCTTCAGAAATGTGCTAAAATGAGAAAGAAAGGGAATAAATCATAATCAAAGATGGCAAAGAAGAAAGTCCACAGAGGAGTGGTTCAAGAATGCATGGTATATCTACTCCTTGAAATAGTATTCAGCCATTAAAAAGAATGGAATTATACAATTTGCAACTAGATAGTCCCAACTAGAGACGAATGAGATAAATCAATCGCAAAAAGACAAATACCATATGTTGTCTCAAATATAAGGAAACCATCATGCAAACTGGAATGTATAGTGATGGAGTAATGGACACTATTATATCCAGATGTGAAGACACAATGCAACATGCATAGCAACATCCAAATAAAAGATTTCCTCCCAATGAAAGTAATGAATGGAAATATCTAGCAACGGGATGCTGGAGTGTCTGATATCGTCTGTTTCAGCAATGTTGGGGCACACTTAAGTAGCAGACTGATGGATTTTAACTTCTTATAAAGGAATGTACTGCAGTGACAATATGGACAAAATCAGTCATTGGTGGAAACTGGGGGGAGGGGAATCCCACACTATACAGAATTGTATGATAAAATTCCAAAATTAAAATAAAAATTAACAAAAGAAGTGAAACAATGCTCCAAAAATAAAGTCTACTTAGCAAGAGAGGCAGAAATGAGCAGGGGGTGGTGCTTATGGTGGTGGTATTAGCAGTAGTAGCAGCATTAGTAGTAGTAAATCATTGTGGTAACAGAACCTCAGGTCACCAATCCCATTCTCAAATGAACGACCCAAAAAGGAATACGGCATTAGCCTCTCCGTGACCATAAGTTACAAGTTTTGACAGTTGGCAGAGTCTTAGGGTAGAGTTGGTATATGTGCACGAGCTGGGAATTAGGGTGTAGGCAGAGAACAGGAAGAGCAATTGGGGGTTCTAGGACCAGGTGACATGGATGGAACACTGGACCTCCAGATGCAGAGGAGGAGGAAGGAACGAGCACCTCATGGCAAGGAAGTGCCTTTTTAGAGAGGGCCTTTAACCCAGGTCTCAGGCTGACAGGGGCCAGGTGGCACTGACTGAGGCTATTTAGGACTAACTTTCTAAGTAGGTGGAGTCTCTCCATCCACAGAGCAGCAAGGTCACTTGTTTGATTTGTTAACAGAATTAAAAATGCTACACTTGCAGCAATTCCAAGGGCATCTGGCACAGAGCAGATGCTGAATGAACTCCAATCAGTGTTATTAGCATCTATGGACCTTGAAAGCAGAAAGTACTAGTTTTCACTGTCAAGAAATCATCATTTTTAGCTGCAGCTGAACTTGATCCTGGTTAAATGCAAACTTTATCACTCTAAGCCAGTAGATTTGGTTTTAGTCGTGTGTGATACCTTTATAATTTCCTCATTACCCAGTCACCAACTGTTACAATTATTAACAACATCACTAGCGATATAAATAAGAATAACAGCAATAATAGCAATGACTAACACAATCCTAGGGGCTTTACAAGTCCTATATCATGCAAACCTTCTAACAATTCCAGAAGGTAGATACTATTAGTAATGCCATTTTATTTTTTAAAAGATCATTTATTTGGGGATCTGGCACGGTGGCTCAATGGAAAAATCATCATTCTGCAAAGGTCAGGATCCTATATGGGCACCAGTTTATGTCCTGGCTTCTCCACTTCCCATCCAGCTCCCTGCTTGTGTCCTGGGAAAGCAATCAAGGACAGTTCAAGTCTTTGGGCTCCTGCACCCACATGGGAGATCCAAAGCAGCTTTCAGCCCCTGGCTCCAGATCAGCTCAGCAATAGCCACTGCAGCTATTTGAGGAGTAAACAGTAAATTTGGCTCAGTTCTGTGAGCCATCAGTAAGTATGTTCCTGTTAACGCTGAAGGAAGAAATTTCCCCATGCAAACAGCTATATCACCAATGCACACCACCATCATCAGATGGTAGGTAAATCACCTCAGCACCTGTGGGCCCTACAGATGCTCTGCTTCAGGAAACCAGACCTATCACTCAGAAGGGGAAAAAAGGTTCTCTCCGCTGGTGTCAGAGAGAAGAGATTAAATGCTGGAGATTCTGTAAGTACAGTAGAAAGCAAATCCTAAAGATGAGCATTATTAATGGACTTTACACGGGGCTTTTTAACCTACTGTCAACACACGCTTGTCTATTTTCCCTGGGTCTGTATTGTTTCCTGACAGACGGAACAGGCAGGAACAGGGCATTCTCCAGCCCTAATCAGCACTCACAGCTCAAGAACAATATCCCACTACCTGTCAAATGGGGACTGTTTTAGCAATAGCTGTTCTTTTATAATGAAGACTGTGTAATAAGATACCACTAATACACCCTGTCCTTACACTTAACAACCACATGCATTTCATGATATGCTACCTGATGGGGAAATCAGTTCTTAACCTGCTGGGAAACAAAGCACTGCATTATTACAGGGAAAGTGCAGCTTGGCTGGAATCCCCCAATAATCTGTGAGTGACAGAAGTGCTTCCCCTTACAGGACAGACAGTGCTGGTGTCAGACACTAAGAGCCAGTCATCAATTTGAGAAAAGACAATTTAAAGGTCAAATTGCCTTGAGTGTCACCTATCATTCAATGTGCAGCTGGGACACAGAACATTATACACACTGCACTAGGAAAATCTTCCTGGGATTATCCAGTGGAAGCTTGAGAGTCCACAACGCAGCTTGTTTATTCAACAATTTATTCCATCCAAGGCCCTTCCATGAACTCATAGCTGGGGTAGAAACAGTGTGCACCCCAAAAGATCTCACTCCCCTTGATGGAAACACAGAGTCTCCCTGGAGGATAAATTGTAATCCATTGAATTCAAGTATCTAGCAAGAAACTGGACATAGCCA